>NC_091355.1:8067043-8087043 GCF_038502225.1 Cherax quadricarinatus
GTCCGAATTGATCAGCTGTCGCCCTGCCGCAAATACACCTATGTTCGGTGAGGATGGGGCGGCTAGGCGAAGAGCAACACAAATCCGAATGGCCTGTGGATCTAGTAGAGTGCCCAAGGAGGAATTGGGAACAGCTAATAGGAAATCTCCTGAGTGTGGTGCCTTCACTGCCAGGAGACGAGTTTTGTCCTTTCCTGAGGCGTTGGAGAGCACTGTGTTGGCGATATTTTCCATGATCAGTTTGTCCCAGCAGGACTGTTTGTGTTCTTTGGGAGGAGCTGGTCTACTGGAGGAATCTGTAAGGGTGTCCCACCGAATCGCTGCTTCAGTAAACCTGAGGTCTTGAGCTCCTACCACGTCTCTCAAGCGTTCGGAAACAATCTTCTTGACTAATACACTGGAAGCCAAACACGAAGACAGGAAAGCAGGTAAAGCAACATGCGTTGCTTTGCGCACCCCTATACCTCCCAGTCGCACTGGGAGGGTTGCCTGATCCTATTGCTGATCCTCTAGTGACAGGTTCAGTGCCTTCTTAAAGGTTGACCTCAGATGAGCGTCATATTCGTTGAGTGTTGGGTTGTCACAAGAGGGTGCACACCTCAGGAAGTGAGTCTTGGCATAGTAAGGCACCTTGTGAGGAGATACAGAGCATCATGGGCATCAAGATCGCTCATTCTCTCCTCCATTCTAATCAGGTCATTCAATTTGTCCTTGAGGACAGTGTCGATGGCCTGGTGACCCAGCGGTGCTCCCAAGAGGGTACTGTTGGACAGAGTGGTAGTAGAGACTTCTGGGAGGATTCTTCGCACAGCATTGATTATTTCCTGGTTTGCTGTGATTTAACACTTGGAGGGATTGAGGATGAGTCCCAAGTCTTCTCCCTGTGTTTTCACCAGTTGTAGGTCCCCTACCAAGGACTCCTCAGTACCTGCCAGAGTGCCATCATCCAGGTACCAGATGTTGACCTCGCTGCGTAGGCTGGAAGTTAGTTCTCTTACTGCCAAACAGAAGTATATATATATATATATATATATATATATATATATATATATATATATATATATATATATATATATATATATATATATATATATATATATATGTGTGTGTGTGTGTGTGTGTGTGTGTACTCACCTAGTTGAGGTTGCGGGGGTCGAGTCCGAGCTCCTGGCCCCGCCTCTTCACTGATCGCTACTAGGTCACTCTCCCTGAGCCGTGAGCTTTATCATACCTCTGCTTAAAGCTATGTATGGATCCTGCCTCCACTACATCGCTTCCCAAACTATTCCACTTACTGACTACTCTGTGGCTGAAGAAATACTTCCTAACATCCCTGTGATTCATCTGTGTCTTCAGCTTCCAACTGTGTCCCCTTGTTACTGTGTCCAATCTCTGGAACATCCTGTCTTTGTCCACCTTGTCAATTCCTCTCAGTATTTTGTATGTCGTTATCATGTCCCCCCTATCTCTCCTGTCCTCCAGTGTCGTCAGGTTGATTTCCCTTAACCTCTCCTCGTAGGACATACCTCTTAGCTCTGGGACTAGTCTTGTTGCAAACCTTTGCACTTTCTCTAGTTTCTTCACGTGCTTGGCTAGGTGTGGGTTCCAAACTGGTGCCGCATACTCCAATATGGGCCTAACGTACACGGTGTACAGGGTCCTGAATGATTCCTTATTAAGATGTCGGAATGCTGTTCTGAGGTTTGCTAGGCGCCCATATGCTGCAGCAGTTATTTGGTTGATGTGCACTTCAGGAGATGTGCCTGGTGTTATACTCACCCCAAGATCTTTTTCCTTGAGTGAGGTTTGTAGTTTCTGACCCGCTAGACTGTACTCCGTCTGCGGCCTTCTTTGCCCTTCCCCAATCTTCATGACTTTGCACTTGGTGGGATTGAACTCCAGGAGCCAATTGCTGGACCAGGTCTGCAGCCTGTCCAGATCCCTTTGTAGTTCTGCCTGGTCTTCGATCGAGTGAATTCTTCTCATCAACTTCACGTCATCTGCAAACAGGGACACCTCAGAGTCTATTCCTTCCGTCATGTCGTTCACAAATACCAGAAACAGCACTGGTCCTAGGACTGACCCCTGCGGGACCCCGCTGGTCACAGGTGCCCACTCTGACACCTCGCCACGTACCATGACTCGCTGCTGTCTTCCTGACAAGTATTCCCTGATCCATTGTAGTGCCTTCCCTGTTATCCCTGCTTGGTCCTCCAGTTTTTGCACCAATCTCTTGTGTGGAACTGTGTCAAACGCCTTCTTGCAGTCCAAGAAAATGCAATCCACCCACCCCTCTCTCTCTTGTCTTACTGCTGTCACCATGTCATAGAACTCCAGTAGGTTTGTGACACAGGATTTCCCGTCCCTGAAACCATGTTGGCTGCTGTTGATGAGATCATTCCTTTCTAGGTGTTCCACCACTCTTCTCCTGATAATCTTCTCCATGATTTTGCATACTATACATGTCAGTGACACTGGTCTGTAGTTTAATGCTTCATGTCTGTCTCCTTTTTTAAAGATTGGGACTACATTTGCTGTCTTCCATGCCTCAGGCAATCTCCCTGTTTCGATAGATGTATTGAATATTGTTGTTAGGTGTACACATAGTGCCTCTGCTCCCTCTCTCAATAACCATGGGGAGATGTTATCTGGCCCCATTGCCTATGAGGTATCTAGCTCACTCAGAAGCCTCTTCACTTCTTCCTCGGTTGTGTGCACTGTGTCCAGCACTTGGTGGTGTGCCCCACCTCTCCGTCTTTCTGGAGTCCCTTCTGTCTCCTCTGTGAACACTTCTTTGAATCTCTTGTTGAGTTCTTCACATACTTCACGGTCATTTCTTGTTGTCTCTCCTCCTTCCTTCCTTAGCCTGACTGACTGTTGTTTTCCTCCTGATGTGGCTGTACAACAGTTTCGGGTCAGATTTGGCTTTCGCTGCTATGTCATTTTCATATTGTCTTTGGGCCTCCCTTCTTATCTGTGCATATTCGTTTCTGGCTCTACGACTGTTCTCCTTATTCTCCTGGGTCCTTTGCCTTCTATATTTCTTCCATTCCCTAGCACACTTGGTTTTTGCCTCCCTCTGTGTGTGTGTGTGTGTGTGTGTGTGTGTGTCTACTCACCTAGTTGATGTTGCAGGGGTCGAGTCCTAGCTCCTGGCCCCGCCTCTTCACTGGTCACTACTAGGTCACTCTCTCTGAACCGTGTGTTTTATCTTACCTCTGCTTAAAGCTGTATGGATCCTGCCTTCACTACATCGCTTCCCAAACTATTCCACATCCTGACTACTCTGTGGCTGAAGAAATACTTCCTAACATCCCTGTGACTCATCTGTGTCTTCAACTTCCAACTGTATCCCCTTGTTGGTGTGTCCCATCTCTGGAACCTCCTGTCTTTGTTCACCTTGTCAATTCCTTTCAGTATTTTGTATGTCGTTATCATGTCCCCCCTATCTCTCCTGTCCTCCAGTGTCGTCAGGTCGATTTCCCTTAACCTCTCCTCGTCGGACATACTCCTTAGCTCTGGGACTAGTCTTGTTGCAAACCTTTGCACTTTCTCTAGTTTCTTTACGTGCTTGGCTAGGTGTGGGTTCCAAACTGGTGCCGCATACTCCAATATCGACCTAATGTACACGGTGTACAGGGTCCTGAACGATTCCTTATTAAGATGTCGGAATGCTGTTCTGAGGTTTGCTAGGCGCCCATATGCTGCAGCAGTTATTTGGTTGATATGCTGCAGCAGTTATTTGGTTGATGTGTGTGTGTGTGTGTGTGTGTGTGTGTGTGTGTGTGTGTGTGTGTGTGTGTGTGTGCGTGTGCGTGTGCGTGTGTGTGTGCGTGCGTGTGCGTGCGTCTAACAATTCACAAACTAGCGAAATTATTTACTAACATCAAGAAAAATTCACAAACCTACAAAAATGAAATATGAAAATAGGCTCCAGAAATGGGAAAATGATTTGAGAAAGCTTTTCGCGATCACTCAGGATCTGTCATCAGGCCAATATATGATAAAAAAAACGGGTAGGGAGAAAACACAGGGGTCTTCGTTGTTATAGATTACCAGGTCTTTCCTAACTCGCTGCATAACGTTCAACGGGAAGTACTGAACAAGCAGGGCTCATAAAGCAACTGAGGGAACAGGAAGTAATAGTGTTTAATCTGAGGAAGAGAAGGACAACTTGATTCCTTTGATGAAGAGCATTTCACCAGCAACCCGTTGCAGCTGTGGCTGGTCATCAATCCAAATACTCTCTTTATTTGTGGACAATGTGGACAGTGCCTTCAAATACTGACAAGTGTTGGCTAACTCTGAACTTAATTAAAAGCCTGGCATCCAGTGCTGCAGAATACGAAACTAGGAGCGCGTCCACTAGTCGGGTAATGTAACCTACAGGTAACGTAAACCAGGAGTTCACTAGGCAGGTAATGTAAACTAATAGCGTCCAGTCTAAATGTAGAGTCAAGCAATGCTGCTGTGGCCACACACCACCATTATTATACTCACTCTGCAAATCTTTATCACACACACACACACTGGCTGCAGTGGCCAGAAGAGCTCATGCATGCAGGGCAAAGCTCCTGATCATGGGTGACTTTAACCACAAGGAGATCGATTGGGAGAACTTGGAGCCACATGGGGGCCAAGATACATGGAGGGCTAAGATGATGGAGGTGGTACTGGAAAACTTCATGTACCAACACGTAAGGGACACTACAAGAGAGAGGAGAGGATGAGCCAGCAAGACTGGACTTAGTATTCACCTTGAGTAGTGCAGATATCGAGGACATCACATATGAGAGACCCCTTGGGGCCAGCGATCATGTGGTTTTAAGCTTCGAATACACAGTAGAGCTACAAGTGGAGGGAGAAGCAGGAAGTCCAGGACGAATGAAGCCAAACTACAAGAAAGGGGACTACACGGGAATGAGGAACTTCCTGAACGGGGTTCAGTGGGACAGAGAACTGGCAGGGAAGCCAGTTAATGAGATGATGGAATATGTAGCAACAATATGCAAGGAGGCTGAGGAGAGGTTTGTACCCAAGAGTAACAGGAATAATGAAAAAGCCAGGACGAGTCCATGGTTCACTCAAAGGTGCAGGGAGTCAAAAACCAAGTGTGTTAGGGAATGGAAGAAATATAGAAGGCAAAGGACCCAGGAGAATAAGGAGAGCAGTCATAGAGCCAGAAACGAATATGAACAGATAAGAAGGGAGGCCCAAAGACAATATGAAAACGATACAGCAGCGAAAGCCAAATCTGACCTGAAACTGTTATACAGCCACATCAGGAGGAAAACAACAGTCAAGGACCAGGTAATCAGGCTAAGGAAGGAAGGAGGAGAGACAACAAGAAATGACCTTGAAGTATGTGAGGAACTCAAGAGATTCAAAGAAGTGTTCACAGAGGAGACAGAAGGGGCTCCAGAAAGACGGAGAGGTGGGGCACACCACCAAGTGCTGGACACAGTGCACACAACCGAGGAAGAAGTGAAGAGGCTTCTGAGTGAGCTAGATACCTCAAAGGCAATGGGGCCAGACAACATCTCCCCATGGGTCCTGAGAGAGGGAGCAGAGGCGCTATGTGTACCCCTAACAACAATATTCAATACATCTATCGAAACAGGGAGATTGCCTGAGGCATGGAAGACAGCAAATGTAGTCCCAATCTTTAAAAAAGGAGACAGATATGAAGCACTAAACTACAGACCAGTGTCACTGACATGTACAGTATGCAAAATCATGGAGAAGGTTATCAGGAGAAGAGTGGTGGAACACCTAGAAAGGAATGATCTCATCAACAGCAGCCAACATGGTTTCAGGGATGGGAAATCCTGTGTCACAAACCTACTGGAGTTCTATGACATGGTGACAGCAGTAAGACAAGAGAGAGAGAGGGGTGGGTTGATTGCATTTTCCTAGACTGCAGGAAGGCGTTTGACACAGTTCCACACAAGAGATTGGTGCAAAAACTGGAGGACCAAGCAGGGATAACAGGGAAGGCACTACAATGGATCAGGGAATATTTGTCAGGAAGACAGCAGCGAGTCATGGTACGTGGCGAGGTGTCAGAGTGGGCACCTGTGACCAGCGGGGTCCCATAGGGGTCAGTCCTAGGACCAGTGCTGTTTCTGGTATTTGTGAACGACATGACGGAAGGAACAGACTCGGAGGTGTCCCTGTTTGCAGATGACGTGAAGTTGATGAGAAGAATTCACTCGATCGAAGACCAGGCAGAACTACAAAGGGATCTGGACAGGCTGCAGACATGGTCCAGCAATTGGCTTCTGGAGTTCAATCCCACCAAGTGCAAAGTCATGAAGATTGGGGAAGGGCAAAGAAGACCGCAGACGGAGTACAGTCTAGGGGCCAGAGACTACAAACCTCACTCACGGAAAAAGATCTTGGGGTGAGTATAACACCAGGCACATCTGAAGCGCACATCAACCAAATAACGGCTGCAGCATATGGGCGCCTAGCAAACCTCAGAACAGCATTCCGACATCTTAATAAGGAATCGTTCAGGACCCTGTACACAGTGTACGTTAGGCCCATATTGGAGTATGCAGCACCAGTTTGGAACCCACACCCAGCCAAGCATGTAAAGAAACTAGAGAAAGTGCAAAGGTTTGCAACAAGACTAGTCCCAGAGCTAAGAGGTATGTCCTACGAGGAGATGTTAAGGGAAATCAACCTGACGACACTGGAGGACAGGAGAGATAGGGGGGACATAATAACAACATAGAAAATACTGAGAGGAATTGACAAGGCGGACAAAGACAGGATGTTCCAGAGATGGGACACAGCAACAAGGTGACACAGTTGGAAGTTGAAGACACAGATGAATCACAGGGATGTTAGGAAGTATTTCTTCAGCTACAGAGTAGTCAGCAAGTGGAATAGTTTGGGAAGCGATGTAGTGGAGGCAGGATCCATACATAGATTTAAGCAGAGGTATGATAAAGCTCACGGTTCAGGGAGAGTGACCTAGTAGCGATCAGTGAAGAGGCGGGGCCAGGAGCTCGGACTCAACCCCTGCAACCTCAACTAGGTGAGTACAACTAGGTGAGTACACACACACACACACCTAAGAAGAACGTTCCAATACCTCAGTAAGGAATCGTTCAAGACTCTGTAGCACTTGACTTGTACTCGTTGGAACGCAGGAGGGAGAGATATATCATAATCTACACTTGGAAAATCTTGGAAGGAATGGTCCCAAATCTGTACACAGAAATCACTCCCTACGAAAGTAAAAGACTGGGCAGGCGATGCAAAATGCCGCCAATAAAAAGTAGGGGCGCCATTGGTACACTAAGAGAAAACACCATAAGTGTCCGGGGCCCAAAACTGTTCAACAGCCTCCCATCAAGCATTAGGGGAATTGCCAATAAACCCCTGGCTGCCTTCAAGAGAGAGCTGGACAGATACCTAAAGTCAGTGCCGGATCTGCCGGGCTGTGGCTCGTACGTCGGACTGCGTGCGGCCAGCAGTAACAGCCTAGTTGATCAGGCCCTGATCCATCGGGAGGCCTGGTCATGGACCGGGCCGCGGGGGCGTTGATCCCCGGAATAACCTCCAGGTAACCATATACGTCAGGGCTATATTGGAGTATGCCGCACCAATTTGGAATCCACACCCGGTCAAGCATGTCAAGAAATTAGAGAAAACACAAAGGTTTGCAACAAGCTTAGTCCCAGAGCTAAAGGGACTGTCCAACGAAGAAAGGTTAAGGGAAATCGGCCTGACGACACTGGAGGACAGGAGGGTCAGGGAAGATATGATAACGACATATAAAATACTGCGAGGAATAGACAAGGTGAACAAAGACAGGATGTTCCAGAGATGGGACACAGAAACAAGGGGTCACAATTGGAAGTTGAAAACTCCAATGAGTCAAAGGGATGTTAGGAAGTATTTCTTCAGTCAGAGTTGTCAGGAAGTGGAGTAGCCTAGAAAATGACATAGTGGAGGCAGGAACCATACATAGTTTTAAGACGAGGTTTGATAAAGCTCATGGAGTAGGGAGAGAGGACCCAGTAGCAGTGAAGAGGCGGGGCCAGGAGCTGTGAATCGACCCGTGCAACCACAAGTAGGTGAATACACACAGTTATGGGGAGTCCAGCCCTCTAGCGAGGCCTATGAGAAGCAGGCCTAGGCAAGCATTATAAATTTACGGGGTAGCAATACCGTTATAACACAGCAAACCTTTATTGCTTTTATTTATAATAAGTTGTACACAGAGCCCAGCGTTGCAATAAAGGTTTCGTCAGTCTGATTTGTTTGGTGTCAGCGAGGTGCAAATCTTTCAGTTATTCACACCAAACTATTTTATATGAAACCAGTGGCTGTCATACAGCTACTGGGGAATGTGAGGTAATCAGGTTCGGTCCAAAGAAGCGGATTGCAGCTTAAACACCTTCGTTCAAGAACTTGTATTGATTGATTCGTTTCATCAACAAAGCACCAGAACCGTTTGCTTATTAAGTTTTTAATCTAACCTAATATAAAATTTACACTAATATTATCAACTAGCTACTGTCGTATTAAAGAATCAATCACAAAGCAAGTAAAAAAATTGTATTTTTTTTTCCACACTCCATAATTCATTCCGTGTTACTGTCTGTCTGCAAATTCAGACGAAGGGGAAAATATCCTCCATTTATGCCAAAAAAGAAGGAAGTTGTATTTTTTAGGTAAACATCCCAGATAATAGGCCCTCTACTCTCATTTACAACTCGCCGAAGAAAGACTCAAGAAAGCCAGGAGACAGGTGTGTCCTAGGGGAGACCTAAGCAAAGTGATAACCTATTTCGTTTCAGACTTTAACTGGATCCACTAACTCCATACTGAATGTCAAAGACCTTTTGTCATACTGCATTCATAGAACTTAAGCAGTCCAATAAGCGCACTTCGCTGCTTGTTTGACATGTGAGGTTTGTGTTCTTGCTTGTTTTGAATCTAAAGGGCGGGCAGTAGTACTATTATACTGATACTGGCCCCAGAAGATATGTTAGAATAGTATGATCTTAGCACTATCTGATGACCACCAGGGTACACATTAATGAAAATGCTTACCTAAGGTTTGCGGGATAGCGATTCTAGCAGCTGAAAAATGAGATGAACAAATCAATGAAGTAACTCATTAATAGAGGAGACATCTGTGGTAGAAATAAAAAAAGGTGCAGCGTGCTAAAAGATTCCAATTCACAAGTTCACCGAGCGGCGGTAAGAACTGGTGTATGAATGAAAGGGAACATGACAAGAAAGCTGTCACTATCATCAACCACCGCTCAGTCCAATGCTACAGAAGTTGAACAAATCGAGAGATCCGTACGTGAAGGAGTATAAGTTCGAGGGTGCACATGGGTCGAAGTCCTAGTATTTAGGGAATTTAAAGGGGCAAGACAAGACCTCAACAAGTTACTCTGAAATTCACAATGGGATCCACGAAAAATGATGGGAATTAAAATCTAAAAGAAGTATTGGTGCAGGTGAGGATGAAACTAGGAACTGCAGGGCGTCTAAAATTATGGAGAGAAAAGAAATCAAGGTACAAAGAGAAGTGTGTGTGCCACATACCTAACAAACACAGGATGCAGTACAACGAAGTGGTGCTTGGATAAAAAAATTGGTATACGGAATATCAGTGCACATTAAAAGTGCATTTTCATATTAAGAGACAAAAGGGGTAGGGATGAAAAGGATATAAAAGCATGTAGCCAAAGATAGGAAAGCCAATAACCTGGCGGAGTTTAATTTCTTGGACAGGAAAAAACTGGGAGATCACCTGGAGCTCTTCCCTATTTCCCCCCTATATATTCTAATATTCCACTTTGAAATAAAAAAGTCGAGAAAAAGTTATGTGGGTGATTGATCAATGACCTCAATTTCTGGTGAAAGCTAAAGGCTTACGATGTGTGGATTGCAAATATGCAAGAGTAGAAGGGTTGGAAGTTAAAAGTGGCTGGAACAGATTGTTACAACAGGTTTGAGAATCTGACATTTAATGGCAATGTCTAGTGAGGGAGAGTCTTCACAAGCGCTTTGCCATGTTCACTATTACATGGTCGATGTGGAGGAATCAAACTACAGAGCAATGGTTATCGCAAGCTTTGATGGCTTCTATAGTTTCCTCAACTGACGTGAAAGGATTCGGCGATGTTTGGTGCAAGAAAAGGTACTCTGGGAGTAAAACGAGATTCACTGTTGCGTGGAGTAATAGGACACTGGAGACTAAGGAGCTTGTATTTTTAATTCACTCATCATAAGGGGGCTATAGAAAACCAAGGACATTCAATGAGAATAAGAAAGGGAGTTAAACTTCAGGAATGACTAAAGAGGAATGTACATAATGAATGTACTGTGAAGGAAGAAAGGAAGTAAAGATGTTGAAGCTTAAATATCTAGGTTAGACTTGGGAGCAGAAGAGGGTGGTCCAGCGTGAACCTCCATTACAGTCACCAGAAGAGCATGAGGAACAGATTGTATGGATTGCCCTTCAAATTTAATACGTACCAAAGACAAAGGTTAGGTGCATGTATCACATGGAAGTCGACAAGCCATACAAATGAAATCCTGGGCACAAAAACCAATTCTGCATAGTCCGTGTCCTGGCCAAACCACATGCCCTCCTTCTAAGGAGGCGTATTTGTCATTAAGGAAAACGTATTATTATTATAATCAAAAAGAAGCGCTAAGCCACAAGGGCTATATACAGCGCTGAAGGAAAACGTAGACAGTTTGCACGGTTTGCCATCTTAAGTAAGGAAGGTAGAGGTAGTAACATGCCAGCAGTAACAACCTGACTCCACTCTCACTGATTCTAGAGTCATTAGCAAAGGATGCCACAGTGCTATGAGTTATGTCCTTGCCAATGTCGGATATGAGAATGAGAAACAGAAGTAGGGCGAGTACTGTGCCTTGAGGAACAAAGCTTTTCACTGTGGCAGCTTTCGACTTCACTTTACTACTCTCAGGGTTCTATTTGTTAAGAAGTTAAACATTCCATCTACCCACTTTTCCAGATATTCCTTATCCACGTATTTTGTGCGCAGTCACACCATGGTCGCATTTATCGAAGGATTTTGCAAAAAAAAAAAAAATACATTTTATCAGTATTTAGCCTGTCTTCCAGTGTAACAAAGACCATGTTATAATGGTCTAGCAATTGTGAAAGGTAGGAGCGACGTGCTCTAAACCAATGCTGCCCTAGATTGTGCAAATGTTGTGATTCCATATCATTGGCAATCTTGCTTTTCAAGATCCGTGACGTTAGTGCTACTGGTCTAAAAGTTTTCTCGAGTGATTTACTGCTACCTTCGTGGCTACACACTAGTACACTAAGCAACATACACCCAGCTGGGTCTACACACTAGTACACTAAGCAACATACACCCAGTTGGGGCTACACACTAGTACACTAAGCAACATACACCCAGTTGGGGCTACACACTAGTACACTAAGCAACATACACCCAGTTGGGGCTACACACTAGTACACTAAGCAACATACACCCAGCTGGGTCTACACACTAGTACACTAAGCAACATACACCCAGTTGGGGCTACACACTAGTACACTAAGCAAAATACAACTAGTCCTGAGTGAACATAATAACGCTTGCCTGAATGTGACCTTGATGAACAAGCAAATATGTTTTAACATTAGGTGGTGCTAGCCCCATACTAATGAAGTTGAGAACATTAACCTCTTGAACGAAAAATAAAAGAGGCAGAAGAGTACGAAGATTGGAGAAAAGGAAGAGGACAACAGGGAAGAGGACGAAGAGGACGAGAAAGATAAGAGGATGAGGAAGTGAGGTATGAAGAGCAAAAAGGGAAAAAAATACAAAGATAAGGCGTGGAATAAGATAAACATGGAGAATTGAAGGAAAAAGAAACAAAAGACGAAAACTACAAAACACAAACACTGATAGTGTGTCGTTATTCGCTCCGTAAACTTCAACCAGGAAAACTATGCGAGTTTTATGACATCTCGCGTGTGTTAATTTCTTACAAGTGCAGTGTGCGGCTCAGACTTTGTAGTTCGCTAATAAGGTGCTACAGTAATCAGGATCCATTTCTCACCCGCCAGGTCAAAACATAGGATAAAACTGACTTTCTCTTTCTAAAAATAAAATTCGTAAAATTAAGACAACTAAAGAAGACATGCAAGATATTACTTTAACAGGTAAGCTTTGTCTACGACGTTTTTAGTACTGGAATCTATGGCAAGATCAATAAATTCTAGTGAGTTGAGGGACAATGGGGATGGAGTGCGGTATGAGGGCGCCTTCAAGTCTAGCAAGGGGAATTAGGGAAGAAGTAAATAGGGGTGTTGGTCCACAATAACCGACTATCAGCTCAGAAGATAGCCATCTGGTCGCCGCCACAGCTACCTCTAACAACATTAATGGCATTAACTGTTATCTACCCCAAGAATATACTACAGCTGTAGAGTCTGCTGCCACATTGTTAATCTGGCTCTACGTTGGGCTAAAATATGGCGGTGCCTGGCTGATGCTCTGCACACAATATATACTATTATACATGGTCAATACCAGCAGTAAAGGTTTTAAATTTGCTGTCACCAGAAATATTGCATATTAAATTATAATTACAACAGTTTGACTCGTGTTACCATGAAAAAAAAAGAGAAGACCCTGATGGGCGCACGAGCACATCTGTCCTCTTAGTGGAAAAGAATCTGCTTAAGTTATGAACTCCAGAGTTGATAACCTAAGATAATTAAGCAGTGCCTTATTTTCACTGAGGTCCTCAGATCCTTACCTAAGGACGAGACCCACAACAGGCGACTAAACACCCAGGTAAACGAACTCAAATTAAGTTGTAATAAACAACTGTCAATGAATAAACAGAAGGGTGGACGAGGGGCTCGAACCGCGGTCCGTAAATCGACAGTTCGACCCTCTACTGTCTAGGCTAACCCAGGCCTCTAATAGAAAGAAATTATTGACAGTTGTTTATTACAACTTAATTTGAGTTCATAAACGATGTTGCCTTTAGGGGGTAAGAATAGATCTACTGTTAAAGCTCCTGGGCCGACGGAAGGGGTTTAGATGGTACCTCTAACTGAATGTAATACAATAATACTTCCGATTCCTTCCTATTAAGAGTCCCGGGTTAGCCTTGATGGTAGAGCGTCCGACTGTAAATTTACGGACTGCGGATCAAGCCCCTCGTCCGTCCTTCTATTTATTCACTCAGGTAAATATTTAACGTGAGGTGAACAAGGGCAACATGCATTAGGAGACTTGCCCATACGTCCTAGGACCTAACCTGGGTCCTGGGTATGAACCTCTGGATTGTTTTTCATGTCGTGCTCTGGAAATGAACAAGCCAAGAGGAACCGTTCTGTTTGGTATAGGGAAGCATATGCAACTACTAACACATCAGACCGACGTTTTGCTCACTAGATTTGTTTCTACTGCTCTGACAAAACTTTAATTTTGGCCACTGCTAATCTTCCTCACGAACTTGCAATGAATTCCCTGGATGGGGATTTTTTTTAGATATTTGCACCATCTAAAAAGTCGTATTAGAAGCGAAGTTACAGACAAAAACAATATATACCTTATATAACTATTTTCGTGGAGATGATCATCGATTTCTGCAAACTCTGCAAAGTGCTCAATGCTGCCATGGGATCCTGCATCAGGGAACCCTAAGGATATGAAAGAAACTACTGGACTACCAACAATTCCAGGCTCACCAGTATACTGGTAAACAGACTGCCATATATACCCTGAGGGGTATTTCTAATGGTTATAATCATAACCACAAATTTTAAAGGAATTGACCAGTAAGCCAATGGAAGGCCTCGGTCAGATGACCAAAAGCTCCAGCTGTGTGTCATCATATGACTAAGACCCGCGTCAGGAAACACGTGTCTCGTTTCCTTATCAACCTTACCTAACCTAAAGAGGCTGCTGGACTACAAAGGACGCAGTCCACAATGCAGAATCCAAAATTCGTTTAAAGTTAAAAGCCATATAGTAATGAAAATTTCCTGGGAAGGGAGTGCTGAGCAAAGTTCTTGAGGCAAATCACTGTGTAACGGAGCAATTAGATTTGATTCGAGGAAGGGAAAGGCAGCTCGAATTTCTTGGAGAGGGTTGCTCCAATTCCTTGGATCAAGAGTCCTTCACCAGCACTAAGGTACCCTTTCCCCTTCCCTTGATACTTGGGATTTTCCCAAGTCATTCAGACAACTATGAAGTTATCAACTACTACAGTGGCTTGATGCCCTACTGAATATTGTTACGTCTCTACACTGCAATATTACATGTTTACTGTTACGTCTCTACACTGCATTATTACATGTTTACTGTTACGTCTCTTCACTGCATTATCACATGTTTACTGTTACGTCTCTACACTGCATTATCACATGTTTACTGTTACGTCTCTACACTGCATTATTACATGTTTACTGTTACGTCTCTTCACTGCATTATCACATGTTTACTGTTACGTCTCTACACTGCATTATCACATGTTTACTGTTACGTCTCTACACTGCATTATTACATGTTTACTGTTACGTCTCTTCACTTCAATATTACATGTTTACTGTTACGTCTCTTCACTGCATTATCACATGTTTACTGTTACGTCTCTACACTGCATTATCACATGTTTACTGTTACGTCTCTACACTGCATTATCACATGTTTACTGTTACGTCTCTACACTGCATTATCACATGTTTACTGTTACGTCTTTGCAATGCATTATCACATGTTTGTTATGTCTCTTCACTGCATTATCACATATTTGTTGCCTTACACAAACCTCGGTACCAAAGGTACTGGGTCTTAAGAGCATGGCAAGATTTGTAATCTTACGTTGATGGTTTAAGAACAGTGTGGAACTGAAGAAGTTCCTCAAGTCAGAAATCAGCTGGGTCCCTGCGCTCAGGTCGGGAATTGAACCCGACATGAGTGTAATGACTACCCTCAAGTCCTGACACGAATCAAGTTGATGATTAGGACGTTTAAGGTGTTTAAGTATCCGGGGGTGTGAGTTATTATAACAGCAAAGATAATTACATAATGACTGAGCTGGCTAGGCATAGCATTTAATAGAGCATCACTTAGAATACTGAGTAAGGTAGGGCCGAGGACACCTTCCTTGACCTTCTCTGGACACGTAGCCTTTGATCCATGTTAAAGTCACCCACCTTCATTCATTCATTCATGGAAGCAGAGCTAAACAAGTCACTTATATGGCTCCTGAGAAACAGGAGGTAATCAATTTTGATCCATTTAGGGTTACCACATATACATTAAACACGTCAAACCATGTACTAGTTGATAATAATGTCTCAGTACATTTGGACAAGGAGGGGACATCAGCTGCTGGTCGGATCGCGGGTCTCGGTTAAAAAACTGTGCCGCAGTTGTGTCCTTCACTAACCTATCCAGTTAACAGCACCTCATGGTTTGAAAATTGTTATAAGCCTCTACAGCATGGCTGGTAATCTCAGGACGGCCGCACAGGTGGGTTCGAATTTCGATCATTTCTTAAAATTGTGTGCATTCATTCATTCAAGGTGAATACACAAATCACCCGCACATAGGAGAGAGGAGCTTACGACGACATAAGCGTACGTCGTCGTAAGCTTCTCTCTCACATGTGCGGGTGATTTGTGTATTCACCTTGAATGAATGAATGCACACAATTTTAAGAAATGATCGAAATTCGAACCCACCTGTGCGGCCGTCCTGAGATTACCAGCCATGCTGTAGAGGCTACATCTACGATGCAGGGAGGCAACACAGAGATAATTCGAATGAACACTCACTCACTTTCAGTTACTTTCATTTTCACTCGCACGAACCCTCTTTCATACTCACTAATGCTGTATCTCCAGTTTTTCTCCACTCGGATATTCAACACAAACATTGAATATCTCCCCCCAATACTGAGGGACTGATTACCTCATCTTTTGTATATAGTTCTTCTGTTTTCTTATTATGTCCAAGAATCTGTATTGATAAAGCCACTGGATGGCGAAACGTCTACAATAAAGATAACCAGATGTTGCACAAGCGTCTTAACTTTCATATCTCCCCCCAGTTTCTGTTATCTTAGTCATCGAGTTTACGTGTTGACAGGTTGCTTGTTGTTGGAGTCATCGCTCCCGAGGACTGGTAACCTCGAGGAGACACATCCTTCCTATTCCGTGAAAGGTTAGCTTAGGTAAGGTTTGTCAGGAAACAGGACAAATGTTTCCTGACGCGGGTCTTAGTCATATGATGACTCGCAGCTGGAGCTTTTGGTCATCTGACTGACGCGTTCCGCTGGCTTACTGGTCCACCCCTTTAAAATTTAAGGTTATAATTACAACCATTTCCACGAAAAAACGTCACAGGTACACAGAACGCTTGTATTCTGAGAAAATTTCGCCCTATCTAGTTACATCAAGTCACCGACTTCAGAAATCTCAATAGAGAAACGTCACAGTAAAAGCTTGTGTGACTTCAAAATTGCAACCACAGAATTTTAACGTGTTCACTATCCTTGCTCACTGTTACAAGCTGAAATTGTTGACTAGATGTCTCATTTTGCTACTGCATGTAAGATCCTCTTTTTTTCTGTTGTCACAGAAACTCTGGATATTAACATGTAGACTGCCCACTGAACAAGTTGCCCTCTCTCTTTAATTCTATCCTTTTCTATTAATAATTCCAGAATTCGTAGAATGACTCACTCTTGTTAGTCGACTGACCTATATCTAGCATACTAATTTATGCTTACTGATATTAATTTGTCAATAATGGTAAAATTACCTGCAAAATGTAAGATAAATGGACACAGATGCAACTCATGTGACATTTTATTGTTGCAGTGTTTCACTTTCATAATGGCTTGACAAAGCTCTAGGAGAGCGAAACGTTGCCACAATACAATGCTCCATAAGTTGCATCTGTGTCCATTTACCTTACTGACAAGGAATCAAATGACCTTTGCTAATTTTTGTAAATATAGCAGTGATTAGCCTTGTTGGTGCCATACGAGGACACCCAGCTGTAGCGATGCCGAGCTGTCAGGACTGCCCCTCCTCTTACTTATTCAGATGTAGTGACCGTGGTGTATAACAGTGAGGGATCAGTGTGCGTTTTGCCATTTTGGTCTCTAAGTGAATGGCTCCACATGCACAGCCAATGTGTGGATCAGCTAGCATACACTGTCAACAAGGTATTGTCATTTCTGAATCTTAAGAGGCCTGGAGCGAGAATGTGTGGCTGCAGCTGTCCTCTAAGCTACCATTGTTTCCACGAACCACAAGACCATTAACAGTTGTTTCCTTAACACATTTCCGCAAGAATTTTAACCTACTACCTGCCCACTCACAGGTATTACACCTACTCCAATTACATTTACCTACTCCAAAGTGTTTACCTTTTCCAACTCCATTTATTCCACTTCTGTTTTCCTATTCCAACTCCATTTATTCCACTTCTGTTTTCCTATTCCATTCGTCTATCCATTCCAATTCTGTTTATCTATTCCAATTATGTCTGACTATTCCAATTACATTTATAGATTCCAATTCCAATCAGAGGCACTGACGTTATCCTTGCCTCCCACCCTCCATCCTCTACCTATTATCTGAAAGTCAAGAACGAAGCGTGACAGTTACCCCCAGATTCATTTTTATTATAATTATTATTATAGTTATCATTATTATAATTATATTCACAAAAACAACAGGTGTATGTAAAAAAAAGCAGCAAGTGTTAATATTAAAAGCAGGTGTGTGAAGCAAGAGCACGTGTCTGTAACAACAGGTGCATAAATCCCAAAAAGGAGTGTATAGTAAAAAAAAAACAGTGGATGGTGTAGCAACAACAGGAATACATAGCAACAAGAAAAGGTGTATAGCAACAGAAACTGTGCATATAACTAAAACAGCAAGAGTGTACATAGCAGCAGCAGGTATGTATAACAAAAACAGATGCGCATAGTAGGGATACCTTACCTCTGATATGCCTTTGATGAGTTTCGAGAGTCTACTCTCTGAGCCCTACCATGGGACAGGTTCGTCTGGGAATGGAACGATACCATTTTTTTGCCGATACCGATACCACCAAAATAAACCGATACCTTGGCACACCTAACATAGCAGCAAACGTACACAGCAACAGCAGGTGTTTACAGAAAAAACAGGTGTCATGATATTAGTGATATACAATACAGATCAAGTAGGTGACTGAAGACATGTGTAACAGCTAGGTATCTTTGGAAATGAAAATACCATCATTACACATGTGTTATTAAAAAAACAGATGTGATTTGCATCAACAAGTGTATATTAACAGGTGTGTATGGGAATAGCAGGTGCGTGTAGCAACAGGTGAGTAGCAACACCAGGTATGTATAGCAACAGCAGCAGGTGTGTGCGTCTAGCAGCAGTAGCTGGTGTGCGTGAAGCAACATCAAGTGCGTGTAACAGAAGCAGGTGTGGACAACACCAACAGGTGCGCACAACAGCAGGTGTGTACAACAATAGCAAGTGTGTAACAAGACCAGCACGTGTGTTTAACAACAGCATGTGTGCATAGCAACAGCAACATGTGTGTGTACAGCAGCCACAGCAGGTGTGTAGCAACTGGTGTGTGTGTATAGCAACCACAGAAGGTATTTAACAACAGCATGTGTATCAACAACAGCACGTGTGTGTACAGCAGCCGCAACAGGTGTGTAGCAACAGCATGTGTATTTACCTACTTGTGGCTGCAGGGGTCGACTCACAGCTCCTGGCCCCGCCTCTTCGCTAATCGCTACTAGGTCCACTCTCTCCCTGCTCCATGCGATTTATCGTACCTCTTATTAAAGCTGTGTATGAATCCCACCTCTACATCACTCTCCAGATTGTTCCAGTTCCTAACAACTCTATGGCTGAAGAAATACTTTTTGCGTTGCAACAGCAGCATATGTGTATAGCAGCCACAGCAGGTGAATGCAGCAACAGCAGCAGGTATGTGTAGAAACAGTAGCAGGTGTGTGTAACAGCATGTGTGCGTAGTAACCACATGTGTATGTAGCAACCACAGAGGCGGTGTGTAGGAACAGCAACAACAGGAAACTACAGGAACAGCAACAGCAGGAATGTGTAATAGCAGCAGGTGTGTGTAGCAACAACAGCAGCAGGTGTGCAGCATCAAGGTGAACCAAAGGAACAAGACAGTAATGCTTCGTCACCAGTAATTATCAGAGGATGTGAGAGCCACAGCAGGTGATTGACCCCCACACCTCCCCCATCCCCTAACAGTGATCGCTGCCAACTACCCCAACCCACCCACCGTACTGTACACTGCGGCACCCCACCCACCACCCACTCCAGAGTGCCTTCCTGATCCCCACCGACCCCATCCCACAACCATCCACCCCGCTATCCCTCCTTCATTCCCTCCACCACCCCCTAAAATCCCCCCCATCCCTTCGTCTCCCCTGTCGGTTCAAAAATATCTCAGTAGCCATCATACAAGGTGGGGTGACCCACAACACTTCAACTACAACCCCTGGTCGACGAATGGTCAGTCAAGTTCTTGGTGTTCCCGGCTCGCACACTGATATACACATCGCAATCCAATTTAGGCACTACAGTTCAATGTAAACCCTACACTCGACTGTGGTTACCCCAGTTCACTGGAAGCATCAGTTCAGGGAAGGTCTCAACGTGTCTGTCACATGTTAATGAAAATGTTTATTTCCTTGCAAAGCTTACGATGTGTTGTTTACATGTTATAAAATATTAGTTACAAAGGCCACTAGCATGCCTAGGCATGCTTCATAAAACAATATACTGAATGACTTGAACTATTATACCTAACGAGACAATTCATAATGTACTCATGGCACTCCTCCTTTTCAATGCCAACATTATGCAGAGTCTACCATACTTCCTTCTCTCATCAAGACTAGTTTCAGAGCGCAGATTTTCAACTAGTCCTTCAGTATTTTCCAGGTGTACC
>NC_091355.1:8434543-8482043 GCF_038502225.1 Cherax quadricarinatus
ATATACACGATCCCTTGCTAGGCCTAGGGGCTAGCATGTGACGTCACATGATGCCGCATGTGAGCGTCAGACACTCTGTCCCTTCCTCAGTTCACGGATAGGTCTACAACAGGCAACAGGGCAGGCTGGGCTTCCCTCTCACACACTGCTAATGTAAGTGTTACCACCCAACAATTTGTGTTTATCTCCAACCATCATATCTCCACAAACATACATACATACATACACACACACACACACATATATATATATATATATATATATATATATATATATATATATATATAACATATTGGCAGTTTGGAGGGATATGTTGTGTATCTTTATACGTATATGCTTCTAAACTGTTGTATTCTGAGCACCTCTGCAAAAGCAGTGATAATGTGTGAGTGTGGTGAAAGTGTTGAATGATGATGAATGTATTTTCTTTTTGGGGATTTTCTTTCTTTTTTGGGTCACCCTGCCTCGGTGAGAGACGGCCGACTTGTTAAAAAAAAAAAAAAAAAAATATATATATATATATATATATATATATATATATATAGGTAGTAGGTTGGTAGACAGCAACCACCCAGGGAGGTACTACCATCCTGCTAAGTGAGTGTAAAATGAAAGCCTGTAATTGTTTTACATGATGGTAGGATTGCTGGTGTCTTTTGTCTGTCTCATAAATATGCAAGATGACAGGTACGTCTTGCTACTTCTACTTACACTTAGGTCACACTACACATACATGTACACGTTTATTTATACACACTCATCTGAGTTTTCTTTGATTTTATCTTAATAGTTCTTGGTCTTATTACTTTTCCTTTTATATCCATGGGGAAGTGGAATAAGAATCTTTCCTCCGTAAGCCATGCGTGTTGTAAAAGTCAACTAAAATGCCGGGAACAATGGGCTAGTAACCCCTTTTCCTGTAAAGATTACTAAAAAGAATAAGAAGAAGAAAATTGTCAAAGTGGGAAGTCTGAATGTGCGTGGATGTTGTGCAAATGATAAGAAAGAGATGATTGTGGATGTTATGAATGAGAAGAAACTGGATGTCCTGGCTTTAAGTGAAACAAAGCTGAAGGGGGTGGGAGAGTTTCAATGGAGAGGAATAAATGGGATTAGGTCAGGGGTTTCAAATAGAGTTAGAGCTAAAGAAGGAGTAGCAATAATGTTGAAGGATAAGCTATGGCAGGAAAAGAGGGACTACAAATGCATAAATTCAAGGATTATGTGGAGTAAAATAAAGATTGGATGTGAAAAGTGGGTTATAGTAAGCGTGTATGCACCTGGAGAAGAAAGAAGTGTAGAGGAGAGAGAGAGATTCTGGGAAATGTTGAGTGAATGCGTGGGGAGTTTTGAATCAAGTGTGAGAGTAATGGTGGTTGGGGATTTCAATGCTAAAGTGGGTAAAAATGTTATGGAGGGAGTAGTAGGTAAATTTGGGGTGCCAGGGGTAAATGTAAATGGGGAGCCTTTAATTGAGCTATGTGTAGAAAGAAATTTGGTAATAAGTAATACATATTTTATGAAAAAGAGGATAAATAAATATACATAGTATGATGTAGCACGTAATGAAAGTAGTTTGTTAGATTATGTATTGGTGGATAAAAGGTTGATGGGTAGGCTCCAGGATGTACATGTTTATAGAGGGGCAACTGATATGTCAGATCATTATTTAGTTGTAGCTACAGTTAGAGTAAGAGGTAGATGGGAAAAGAGGAAGGTGGCAACAACAAGTAAGAGGGAGGTGAAAGTGTATAAACTAAAGGAGGAGGAAGTTCGGGCGAGATATAAGCGACTATTGGCAGAAAGGTGGGCTAGTGCAAAGATGAGTAGTGGGGGGGGGGTTGAAGAGGGTTGGAATAGTTTTAAAAATGCAGTATTAGAATGTGGGGCAGAAGTTTGTGGTTATAGGAGGGTGGGGGCAGGAGGAAAGAGGAGTGATTGGTGGAATGATGAAGTAAAGGGTGTGATAAAAGAGAAAAAGGTAGCTTACGAGAGGTTTTTACAAAGCAGAAGTGTTATAAGAAGAGCAGAGTATATGGAGAGTAAAAGAAAGGTGAAGAGAGTGGTGAGAGAGTGCAAAAGGAGAGCAGATGAAAGAGTGGGAGAGGCACTGTCAAGAAATTTTAATGAAAATAAGAAAAAATTTTGGAGCGAGTTAAACAAGTTAAGAAAGCCTAGGGAAAGTATGGATTTGTCTGTTAAAAACAGAGTAGGGGAGTTAGTAGATGGGGAGAGGGAGGTATTAGGTAGATGGCGAGAATATTTTGAGGAACTTTTAAATGTTGAGGAAGAAAGGGAGGTGGTAATTTCATGCACTGGCCAGGGAGGTATACCATCTTTTAGGAGTGAAGAAGAGCAGAATGTAAGTGTGGTGGAGGTACGTGAGGCATTACGTAGAATGAAAGGGGGTAAAGCAGCTGGAACTGATGGGATCATGACAGAAATGTTAAAAGCAGGAGGGGGGGATATAGTGTTGGAGTGGTTGGTACTTTTGTTTAATAAATGTATGAAAGAGGGGAAGGTACCTAGGGATTGGCAGAGAGCATGTATAGTCCCTTTATATAAAGGGAAAGGGGACAAAAGAGATTGTAAAAATTATAGAGGAATAAGTTTACTGAGTATACCAGGAAAAGTATACGGTAGGGTTATAATTGAAAGAATTAGAGGTAAGACAGAATGTAGAATTGCGGATGAGCAAGGAGGCTTCAGAGTGGGTAGGGGATGTGTAGATCAAGTGTTTACATTGAAGCATATATGTGAACAGTATTTAGATAAAGGTAGGGAAGTTTTTATTGCATTTATGGATTTAGAAAAGGCATATGATAGAATGGATAGAGGAGCAATGTGGCAGATGTTGCAAGTTTATGGAATAGGTGGTAAGTTACTAAATGCTGTAAAGAGCTTTTATGAGGATAGTGAGGCTCAGGTTAGGGTGTGTAGAAGAGAGGGAGAATACTTCCCAGTAAAAGTAGGTCTTAGACAGGGATGTGTAATGTCACCATGGTTGTTTAATATATTTATAGATGGGGTTGTAAAAGAAGTAAATGCTAGGGTGTTCGGGAGAGGGGAAGGATTAGATTATGGGGAATCAAATTCAAAATGGGAATTGACACAGTTACTTTTTGCTGATGATACTGTGCTTATGGGAGATTCTAAAGAAAAATTGCAAAGGTTAGTGGATGAGTTTGAGAATGTGTGTAAAGGTAGAAAGTTGAAAGTGAACATAGAAAAGAGTAAGGTGATGAGGGTATCAAATGATTTAGATAAAGAAAAATTGGATATCAAATTGGGGAGGAGGAGTATGGAAGAAGTGAATGTTTTCAGATACTTGGGAGTTGACGTGTCGGCGGATGGATTTATGAAGGATGAGGTTAATCATAGAATTGATGAGGGAAAAAAGGTGAGTGGTGCGTTGAGGTATATGTGGAGTCAAAAAACGTTATCTATGGAGGCAAAGAAGGGAATGTATGAAAGTATAGTAGTACCAACACTCTTATATGGATGTGAAGCTTGGGTGGTAAATGCAGCAGCGAGGAGACGGTTGGAGGCAGTGGAGATGTCCTGTCTAAGGGCAATGTGTGGTGTAAATATTATGCAGAAAATTCGGAGTGTGGAAATTAGGAGAAGGTGTGGAGTTAATAAAAGCATTAGTCAGAGGGCAGAAGAGGGGTTGTTGAGGTGGTTTGGTCATTTAGAGAGAATGGATCAAAGTAGAATGACATGGAAAGCATATAAATCTATAGGGGAAGGAAAGAGGGGTAGGGGTCGTCCTCGAAAGGGTTGGAAAGAGGGGGTAAAGGAGGTTTTGTGGGCAAGGGGCTTGGACTTCCAGCAAGCGTGCATGAGCGTGTTAGATAGGAGTGAATGGAGACGAATGATACTTGGGACCTGACGATCTGTTGGAGTGTGAGCAGGGTAATATTTAGTGAAGGGATTCAGGGAAACCGGTTATTTTCATATAGTCGGACTTGAGTCCTGGAAATGGGAAGTACAATGCCTGCACTTTAAAGGAGGGGTTTGGGATATTGGCAGTTTGGAGGGATATGTTGTGTATCTTTATATGTGTATGCTTCTAGACTGTTGTATTCTGAGCACTTCTGCAAAAACAGTGATAATGTGCGAGTGTGGTGAAAGTGTTGAATGATGATGAAAGTATTTTCTTTTTGGGGATTTTCTTTCTTTTTTGGGTCACCCTGCCTCGGTGGGAAAAAAAAAAAAAAAAAAAAAAAATTCAGGGAAACCGGTTATTTTCATATAGTCGGACTTGAGTCCTGGAAATGGGAAGTACAATGCCTGCACTTTAAAGGAGTGGTTTGGAATATTGGCAGTTTGGAGGGATATGTTGTGTATCTTTATACATATATGCTTTTAAACTGTTGTATTCTGGGCACCTCTGCAAAAGTTAGTTTAATATGTTTATTATGCACCCCATACCCATCCTGTGGGCGGTAGTCAAAAGATTACAGAGGTACATAATTGGTCCAGGGACTGGACTCCAAAGTTTTGATAGCTGAGCAAGTTACAGAGGTAATGAACTCACAATTTACAAAGGTAATGAACTCACAATTTACAAAGGTAATGAACTCACAATTTACAAAGGTAATGAACTCCAGGTAAGTCTGGTCACAATCATGACAAGTTACAAAGGTATTTACAGATTACAGAGGTACGTAATGGGTCCAGGGACTGGGCCCCCAAAGTTTTGATAGCTGAACTAGGTACAAAGGTAATGAGCTCAGAAGTTACAAAGGTAATGAATTCTGTAGAATGGTTACTTACGTTTATACTTTGGCTACAATCATGAACAAATTATAGAGTAATGAGCAATTCACACTTCCACACCCGGTCACAACTGTAATGAGTTATTGGTGCAAATATTGATTGTTGAGTCTCTGCAAAAGCAGTGATAATGTGTGAGTGTGGTGAAAGTGTTGAATGATGATGAAAGTATTTTCTTTTTGGGGATTTTCTTTCTTTTTTGGGTCACCCTGCCTCGGTGGGAGACGACCGACTTGTTGAAAAAAAAAAAAAAAATCTATCTATCTATCTATCTATCTCTCAGAATTGAAAGAAAGGCAGGAAGATGGAATAGTAGATTGCTGGAATAAAAACCAAGAGGAAGGAGGTACCTAGTATGTGCTCCAACCCTCAGAAGACAGGAGAAGGAATGGAAAACCATAACTCTATATAAGGTCATAAAATCATGTGAAAATTTAAAGAACAATGATTACCTGGTGCTAGCAATAGGCAGAACAAGAAGCCATAATATTAAACTACAGTGCATTCAAAGCAGTGCAAAAAAACACTGAAAAGTATTTTTTCAGAGTGGCTAATTGCTGGAATGGGATTAGTTAAGAAAGTGTGCCAAATCCATTAGGAATTTTAAAAAACTTGTATGACAAATATATAATAAAAGATAGGACATTATCATAAGCTCTATTCCTGTAACAATTATTTAGTTACAAATAGGTAAATTTATATACAAAATACAGAATAAAGGGGCATCATTTCATAACTAGTCTGGTGAGTTGGAAAAGTGAGGAAAGGGGACAAAGAAAGCATTTACAAGCCCTCTAAAAAAGAAATAAATGCCAGTTGCCCTTCCTGCTGGCAAATTTATGGGAGGTTCACTGTCATTGTGCTTCCCAAATACACCAAATGAAATTGTGCCTTCTGGCTCACCTTTATAAATAAAATAACTAAAATTTGAATTAATAAAGGTACTAATGTATCATAAATTATGTAAGATAAAGAATTCCTGTCTAATGCTCACGAATATTATCTTTCATATCATACACTGACAGAGAACACACATGATTGGAAGACGTTTGAGGAATCAAAGTAGCAGCCACTGGTTCACAGGTAACCAGTAACTAAACAGAGAAATTACATCTCTGTCTTTTAGTATTTTATTATAAACATTTAAAAAAAAAAATTCAAAATAAAAATTTGTTTTACAGGCATTTGCAAAATAAAAATTTGTTCGAAAGTATCTGCCAAGTACCAAAATAATCTTTCAAAGGATAACTTTCATTCACTCAAGTCTAAATCTGTTTCTAAACATTGAATGAGCTCTCCTTTTGGCATGAACATATCTAAGCATTACTAGAATAACCAATGCTATACTAGCTATCACAAAATAGAATGGAGCCATGGAAGTATGAGAAGTAGTTTCAGATGCAGTGGAAGATAAATAATGTGGTACTGGAAGGGCAAGTTCAGGAAGGATAAACTTATTACTGTGCTTGGGTACACCACCTGGTCTGCTGGACAGTAGAGCCATGGCAGCTTGTGTTATGGAGGCTTCCTTCTTGGTGCTTGCTTTCATTTCTTCTAGATGTTTTAAGACAATGTCAGCCTTGTCTTCCAGGGACTTGTCTTGTTCAGCCACCCTTAAAGGTCATTACTTATTTCAATAATGATACCACTAAATCACAGACATATAGCATGAGAAAGCCTTTATTAATATAAATGTTTTACTCAGTGGAGGCTTGATGATGTTCTCATTGAGCAAAACATCATATTTTTATTTATTAAGTGTTGGCTTACTGCCTTTCTTTCAAACAATAGCACTATACCTGGTGTATTTTTATATGCAACTGTACCTGGTGTACTTTTATATACAAACAAATATGAAGGCTAAATTCTGAATATGTATAATAGGGAAAGAACTGAAAATTTAATTATTTAAGAACTTAGTAAATGAAGGAATAAATCAAAAGAAAAAATCTTACCTACTCAACCCTGAAGGAATATCATCCCTAAAGAGTGGCTGATTGAGCAATATTCCAGAGCCAGTGTGAACTTGGAAAGACCCAAGTGGTGGCTGCAGAGCCAATGGTAAAGGGGAAATTTTTCCACCAGCTGCTCCAACTCTTACTGCCTCATGTCCAGGGTATAATAAGTAACGCAAGTGGACTGACAAAGCTGCTGATGCAACCGCTGTTAAATGTGATTGGCACCCATCTATGTTGGAAAAAATTAACTACTGTATTAATATTCCAGACCATCACATACACACGATATACAGTAAACACAATCATAAAAGGGAGAATACATTCATGAAAATTGGCCACATATGGAAAATATTGGTATGTGAAGTGAAGAATATATGGGGGAAACAGAGTTACGTTCTACATTTCTCTAAATTTGCCAAACAACTTTTATTTAAATATTCTGGTAAGTAAGTAAGTTTATTCAGGTATACACAAATACAGTTACATAGATTATCATACATAGCAGCATATGTGTAGAGAACCTAGGATAACCCAAAAAAGTCAGACAAAGTGACTTACTTCCATTGGGGTCCTTTACTAGCTAGTAGGTACAAATTAATTCAGCTTACTTACTCAACATTCTAGTTGCTGTTGCTTGTTGACATGGAAGTGTCAACCTCAGCCCTATTAGATTTATATATACTGCTATAGTTCTTGTTATTGTGAATACAGAGCTGTGAGCAGCTGATAGTTGTAATGGAATGCTTGAGTACTATTCTTTAATGGATCTCTTGTCTGTTTTATCCCTCAGAATTGGCATTTTTTTCACCAGGTCACAATGTGCACTACTCTTTACATAAGCTCTCATTTTCTTCTTGTCTCTAACTGTACAGTAGTGTGCAAATTAACTAGGACAGGAGTAAACTTTGTGATTATCTCATAATATGTCTTAGTATCCAGCCTAACTAATGTTGTCTGGGATCTTTTCTATTCATATGGGTTTGCTACTGATTTCTGGCAACCATCCAGCTGTGGTGTTACCCTGTGACTCTTGTCAATGCTACAACAGCTGTTGTTGTGGGCATTAACAAAACACAGGCTCACAAAACAGGACTGTTCAACTGTGGACAAGCTAACTGCTGCTATTATTAGGACCTGGTACCACAATTAAAAAAACTTGCCAAAATGTGTTCATTAGCTGATTCTATGCCAAAGCAAGTAGCAATGCTTATAAAAGCAAAGGGTAGTCATATTTCTTATTAAAATCAATTATCTGTCATATCAGTGCTGTGTATTTTTTAAATAAACATTAATTTTCCAAATAAATGTCTTAATTCATCACTGTCCCAATTAATATGCATACTACTGTGCAGTTGGTGGATTCTCTCCAAACAAAAGTGTGGGCAGTCTGAATTACACTGCACATATAACACCTCTAAGCTTATCAAAAAATTAACACTATCTTCAATACTGTAAGAGATCATGCTTACTCTTTTTTGGCACTTCCAGCATCACTAGTATTCCTCATGGGTATTATGATTAACCCTTTCACTGTTGCAACCCCTAAAATTAAAAATACTGACAATGTTGCAATTTAAAAAATAATAATAGTTTTATCTACTGAAAAGGTACAGAATCTTTTACTGAAGGTGATGACACCAAAAATGCAAAATTTGATGTAAAACTTATGAAAATATGTCAGCATGAATCTGGCAGTCTGGGTGCAATATACACATCACAATTTCACCAAATATGAAGTCTATTTTAGGCCATGAACCTTGTGTTCAGAAAACCACATCAGTGGTGAAATTTGAAGCCAATCAGATGAGTTTGTTTTCCATTTTGTAGTGTTTCATGATCTTTTCAAATTTCAAGTTTTTGAGGGTTTATCGCTTAATTATGATTATAATAATAATACATAATCAAGTTTTTCAGCTATAAAAAAAATTGAAATCTGATGTTCTGTCTTATTATACTGAATATCAAATTTAAAATGAGCTCTACAGTCCAGTGCCAAAAAAAATCTTAAAATTATGAAACTTAATACTGCACATGTAGAAAGGCAAAAATGAACACTCATAAGCTTGAATGACCAGATGGAATACAAAATTAAAAGAACATGCTTGCTGATGATGCAAGGATTCTATGCAAGATAAGAAATAAAAATAAATATGCATCTTTGCAGGGAAACCTAGAAAGATTGGGAAGTGGAGTGCTAAATGGATTATTTAATTTAGTGTGATTTTTTTTTTTAACAAGTCGGCCGTCTCCCACCGAGGCAGGGTGACCCAAAAAGAAAAAAAATCCCCAAAAAGAAAATACTTTTATCATCATTCAACTCTTTCACCTCACTCACACATAATCACTGTTTTTGCAGAAGTGCTCAGAACACAACAGCTAAGAAGCATATATGTATAAAAATACACAACATATCCCTCCAAACCGTCAATATCCCGAACCCCTCCTTTAGAGTGCAGGCATTGTACTTCCCATTTCCAGGACTCAAGTCCGGCTATATAAAAATAACCGGTTTCCCTGAAATTTTTTTTTTTTTTTTTCAACAAGTCAGTCGTCTCCCACCGAGGCAGGGTGACCCAAAAAAGAAAGAAAATCCCCAAAAAGAAAATGCTTTCATCATCATTCAACATTTTCACCACACTCACACATTATCACTGCTTTTGCAGAGGTGCTCAGAATACAACAGTTTAGAAGCATATACGTATAAAGATACACAACATATCCCTCCAAACTGCCAATACCCCAAATATCCCTGAATCCCTTCACTAAATATTACCCTGCTCACACTCCAACAGATCGTCAGGTCCCAAATACCATTCGTCTCCATTCACTCCTATCAAACACGCTCACGCACGCCTGCTGGAAGTCCAAGCCCCTCGCCCACAAAACCTCCCTTACCCCTTCCTTCCAACCTTTTTGAGGACAACCCCTACCCCGCCTTCCTTTCCCTACAGATTTAAATGCTCTCCATGTCATTCTACTTTGATCCATTCTCTCTAAATGACCAAACCACCTCAACAACCCCTCTTCAGCCCTCTGACTAATACTTTTATTAACTCCACACCTTCTCATATTTAATAGAAACAGAAAGAGAAAAACAGATAAACAGTGGCAGAACACTGGAATGAATTACAGGAAAAGGTAGCATGGTTACAAACACCATATTTCAACATACCGGCCATATCCCACAGAGGCAGGGTGATCTAAAAAGAAAAACAAAAAATTTTCTTTTCAAATTTAGTAATTTATACACAAGAAGGGGCTACAAGCCTCTTGCTCCCAGCATTTTGGTCGCCTCTTACAATACGCATGGCTTACGGAGGAAGAATTCTTTTCCACTTCTCCATGGAGGGAAACCAATTACATGACAAATTTTATATCAAAGATAGGACACCATGAGTTTAGCACTGTTCTTGTAGCTACAAATAGGTACAGTAATCACAAATCAGCAGTCACATTTCATGCATGGTTGAGGCCCATCAGTTGATTGTACAATCATATTTACAGTTAAACTCTTCTTCCATACTGGGCAACAAGTATGAGATAACCAACAAATAATGACTGTGAGAATGACCTCTGTGCAAGGACACTCCCAGAAGTGTAGTCACAATGCCTATTCATAGTAAATGGAATGTAAAACTAAGCCAAATAGTATGTAAAAATAAGGCAGTGGTAGAACAGTCCTAAACTAGTGGTTTAGGAGGTAAAAACAGACAGGTTATATTCCTATTGATTAACCAAAAGTCAAACAAACTAAAGATTTAAAAAACTGCAAAATGAATGATACATAAGATGCCAAACACCATCAACAGGGAAAACAACAGGCCATAATTAAAAACTAATGAACACAGGTAGTATTCAAAAGATATAGTATTACAAATTTTTTCTTTGCCAACACTGGTAGAACAATGAAACGAGTTACACGACAAAAAAAATGACACTCCACAAGCTTAGCTCTGCTCCTGTGGTTACAAACACCCAATTTACAATCATAGTCATGAACTCAGAATACTGAACAAATAGTTTGATAAAGAATATCATTACCTGGAAGCCTTTCCTCTGTTAGCAATTTTCGACCCACAGTAAGATATGGTTTAGTTGCTGGGAAGCAACCCAACTCATTCTGCCATTCAAATATACCAGTTAGCCAGTCTCGTTTCAAAAATTCCACATAGCCCAACATACCACAAATAAATTCTGAAAAAATACACAAGCATTAGCAAATACTAAATTCTTAAGACAATGCTGTAATGTACCGTATTTCGTGGCTTATTAGACACTTTTTTTTTCCATAAAATGTCTCCAAAAACCACCCTGTGGCCCATAAACTGAAGGTCAGTGATGGGAGCTATAAGTTCAGGGTGTGGGGTGGGCTGTAGCTCTCCCAGTTACATCCAATGCCGAGCCATTGAAACTAAAACAAGTCTTGTGAGCCACGAAATACGGTATATTATAGTACTTAAAATTAGTACAGTAAATTTTATTTATACTTTTAAGAGGTGATGCACATAATGTATCATATTTCTACCCTGTACATATTACAAATTATATGACTGCTTTCAATATAAGGACTTAATTATATGATTTCTGAATGTATGGTTACTCAATGCGACCCACAGCAAGGTCACTTCCTTATCTTAATTCATAGGGTTGAACATACTGCATTTCACACACAATTTTTTTTTAATAATACACTAGTTGCATTCCTGATAATGGAGTGTTATGCAAAATCATGTTAAGTGAACTGAAGAACACATGGGAAAATTATTACATGCTCCAGACCTCTAGAGGCCAAACAAATTGTTTCTAATTTCTTACTGCATCAAAATTAATGAAGTTTTTGACACCTTACATGTTAGATGTCACTGCTTGTTGATCTACAAATATATGTTACATACCCAAATTTTGTTTTACTAAATAAACTTATTTAATAAGGCTTGGAGAAAGCTGGAGTGTGACGCTGATGTTTGACGCCATATGCACTTCCATCTATTCCTTCCAGAAATTATGGGCATGGTGTTTCATCCAGAGAAAACACTTAAGGCTAATATGCCACCAGTGACTTATAAATTTAATACACAATCTTATCAGTACAAAACATGCAAAAAAAAAAAAAAAAAAAAAAAAAAAAAAAAAAAAAAAAAAAAAAAAAAAATACCCAACCTTAATTATTTTAGGGTTGGGATCCCTGATCTGAGAGTTGCTCTCAGGATCAAAGAATTTAAAAAAAAAAATAATTTTTTTCTCATGAAATGACAGAGAATCTATTCTGAAGGTAATGAAACCAAAAGTATGAAATTTGGCAGAAAACTTACAAAATTACACTCTCGCAAAGCTAGCGGTCTTGGTGATATTTATGTATCAGCGATTTCATCCACTCTGAGCCCTCTTTTTGGCTAATTCCATTGTTCTAGTTGCCCAAACTCATAGCTATTTCACTAGTATTCTTTTTATTATATCAAGTTAGTACAAGAAATCACCCATTTACCTATTTTATCAATAAAGTGATCAGAAATTGATAATTTGCAGATATTCCTCGCACTTAAAAAACATTTCCTCTGCTCATTAGTTACATCCCCAGGCCTCTCCTATATTACACTTGCTTTCCATTTTGAATTTTTATTCACACAAAAAATAGAAGATTTACTGATATGCAGACTACTGCATTATTATAATAATTGCATAAATAATGTCAGCACATTTCTAAATGAATATTAAACCAACCGGTTGGATGCACATTGAACCCAAAGTAGTGGAAATGTTCAATTTTTGCCCATATTCCAGAGTAATTTGTGTGCTCTGGAATATGGGCAAAAACTGAACATTTCCACTACTTTGGGTTCAATTTCAAGCTACTTCCAGTATTGAAACCAATCAAAATCACCTCTATTTCTGTAATACATCTTCCATTCTATCAAATGAGACCAAGAAACTCGAGAATACAACCACACAAACCATACAAAAACACACTGCAAAGTCACTGTTTTAAACCAAGAGCATGGTCGCAGCTTTTTCCAATCATACACCACGCAAAGCATGACTTTTTTTTTTTATATGGTGCACACTCACCACATAGACCCATTCTCTCATATCTAGGTCAGAATTTACTGCTCACAGCTTATCTGAGTGAGATGAGCTCATCATGTAGAACTACGACATCGACCCCCACTTCAGAGCTGTAGCCCTACGGCACCCACCTGCAAAAGGTTAAATACTTACTCTTGCTTGAAACTGACAGCCATCTACTGCTCAAGTGAGCAGTAAATGGCTGTCAGTCACATGTTTTATCATCTGTTGAGGTCAAGAGGGCTACTACAGCATACACTACACTGACCTGGAGTCAGTAACCAGTTTTGAATAAAAGTCTCGTGCTTGAGCCACCTTTTTAAAACTTTTACGGCGTGCTATTCAAGTTTCATGGCATGCTGTGCAAATCTGTTGCAAAAACTTAACATGTTTTTGTTATAACATGGTTCAGATGCATCATATTCAAGGGTCTACCATACATAAGCCACCCACCACACTGCCAGGTTCCATGCATTATTGGTGATAAATGGAACCATGATATATGTTTCTTGTCAATACAGTACCAGACTATGAATGTTTAGTGTATTCTATTACACAGAGCATTTTTAAATGCTCTAAACACTCGTATCATGTGGAGTATGTTCCGGAAAATTGGCCCATTTATGGAAATTACCAGCAAGTCTTCCAAGCACCTCCCACATCATTCTCTGCTTCAATATTTTTAGACAAGTTTTTGAAATAAAAAAAAAACCTGGACAGCCCTTGCACACAAGAGGTGATTTAGGATAATCAGTCTTTATTTTAGAGGAGTTAGACGAAGTTTCTATTACACTGGTAAAGAGATTTTGTAATCATTACATAAATAAAAAGTTATTTTTTCATTAAACATCAAACAAGAGCCACTTACCCATTTCTAACAAAAGGTCTCTGAATGTAAGAATGTTGTCAGTGAATGTAGCAGTAGCAAGTGAAACAGCATCAGTGTAAAGGTTGGAGCACATCTCTCCTTGCAGTTGTTCCACACTTCCACTACGCTTGTGTTTAACCAACCACTGCTCTAAGCGACTTCCACATCCACTCTAAAAATAGTCAGATGTATTTTTCTATGAAAGTACTTAATTTTACATAAAAGAATAAAAGCTACAAAAATTCTTCTCAGTAAATTATAACAATTGTACTATATTAAAGTATAATTTTGATACAGTGTGGGGTTACCAAAAGTATAATTCAGAGAGCTGAGGGTGGGGTTATTGAGATGGTTTGAGCATTTAGAAAGGATACAATACAAACAAATAGAATGACTATAAATCTAGGGTGGAAGGAGAGGTGGAGGTTGTCCCAAGAAGGGTTGAAGGGAGGGGGTAAAGGAGGTTTTGTGTACTAGAGCCTTGAATATCCAACAGGCTTGTGTGTGTGCATTAGACTGGAGTGGAAACAAGAGGTTTTTCTGACTTGACGTGCTGTTGGAGTATAAGGTAACATTTATGATGGGAAACAGGGAAATCAATTAATTAGCTGGACTTGAGTCACTGAGGTGGCAAGTACAGTGTCTGCACTCTGGGAAAGAGATGTTGCATTTAAGGTCATCTAAACTGTGATGTCAGCACACTTGTGGCAAAACAGCAATTGAATGAATGACAGTGGGTGTTTCTTCTCTCCTTTCTCAGTCGTCAGCCAGCCATAAGTTGTCATCAGGTATATCGACAACACTACAACACAATACTGCAAATAAGTACGTGTAGTTCTGGAAATTATAGGTAGTAGGTTGGTAGACAGCAACCACCCAGTGAGTGCCAAGTGAGTGTAAAATGAAAGCCTGTAATTGTTTTACATGATGGTAGGATTGCTGGTGTCCTTTTTTCTGTTTCATAAACATGCAAGATTTCAGGTACGTCTTGCTACTTCTACTTACACTTAGGTCACACTACACATACATGTACAAGCATATACAGTGGACCCCCGGTTAACGAACTTTTTTCATTCCAGTAGTATGTTCAGGTGCCAGTACTGACCGAATTTTTTCCCATAAGGAATATTGTGAAGTAGATTAGTCCATTTCAGACCCCCAAACATACACGTACAAACGCACTTACATAAATACACTTACATAATTGGTCGCATTTGGAGGTGATCGTTAAGCGGGGGTCCACTGTATATACATACCCCTCTGGGTTTTCTTCTATTTTCTTTCTAGTTCTTGTTCTTGTCTATTTCCTGTTATCTCCATGGGGAAGTGGAACAGAATTCCTCCGTAAGCCATGCGTGTCGTAAGAGGCAACTAAAATACCGGTAGCAAGGGGCTAGTAACCCCTTCTCCTGTATATATTACTAAATTTAAAAGGCGAAACTTTCGCTTTTCCTTTTGGGCCACCCCACCTCAGTGGGATACGGCTGGTACGTTGAAAGAAGAAGTTCCGGAAATGCATACATTTCATGGAAGTAGGGACCTGATTTTCCTTTCATGCTTGAAAATAATTTCTGTTATGCCAGCATAAAGTCTCAGTTTACAGAGCCTGTTTTTCTTATATAGTTTTTTTTTTTTCCAAAATCTTGCCACACACAGGAAATTTAAATTTTTGTGTATGACAAAAATATAGGTACTAGACGGTTGGTGGACAGCAATCACCTAGGGTGGCACTACTGTCCTGCCAAGTAAGTGTGAAATGGAAACCTGTAATTGTTTTACATGATGGTAGGATTACTAGTGTCTTTTTTTTTGTCTCATAAACATACAAGGTTTCAGGTACATCTTATTCCTCCTACTTACACTTAGGTCACACTACACATGCATGTACAAGCATATATATACAAACCCTTCTGGGTTTTCTTTTATTTTCCTCCTAGTTCTTGTTTTTGTTTATTTCTGTTTATCCATGGGGAAGTGGAATAGAATTCTTCCCCCATAAGTAATGCGTGTCATAAGAGGTGACTAAAATGCCGGGAGCATGGAGCTAGTCATCCCTACTCCTGTATATATTACTAAATGGGATATAGCCGGCTTGTTGAAAGAAAGAAGAAGTATGGCACAAATAAGAGGTTAATCCTCGAGGGTCACTGACATGGACTATTGGTAATACAGGCTCTATCATCAAAGTTAGACATGTCTGACTGCACCAGCCTGAGGTTGATAAGACACTGGTCCCTAAATGACACAAGAGTGGAAGATGGAGTGTTTGTCTATAGGAATGCTATAGTTGTTCCAGCAAAGGAACCCCTGTTTGTAAAGGCAAAGAAAATGGGATTTCATTTGGAGAGTAAAACAGGTCTAACTGAAAGGGGTGGTAGGGAGGTTGATATATTATGATATATATAGCAGTTCATTAGAACAAATTCCCAGAAAAAGCAATATTAATATTTTTTAATTGGAAACTGAAAAGAAATGTGCATAACCTAACCTGCTGAATAAGTCGGGCCCTCCTGTACTGTAAAAATTTTGTGTAGCTATAATAACAAAATATGTTGTAGTGTAATACCTATACTGTGCAATTTAATATATCTTTTAATATGACAAAATATAGTTGAACTATAAAGTAATTATTTACCATTTCTGCTACCATTGTGTAAAGTATCTGATGATTCAAAGCATATTTGTCTCTTCCAGGTCTGGTCATCATCCTCTGGCAACTCTCTGTCATGTGGCACATCATCCCATTAACTGGTTCTAATAGCTCGGCCATGCAATGGTCACTCTCGACTTCTGATAAATATTTGGAAGACCACATTTGTAGAATATACTGTAGACAGTTTCATATATATGTAATACCATATTTATACCTGTCTGTATTACAAAATATTTCATTCAGTTACTGCATACATGTACTGTACTGGTATTCCTAGATGAAAGAAATAAATTACATAATATAATTTTAACAGGACACAATACTTCTACATTACAGTGTGAACTGTTGGATACAAAGAGCAAAATAAATTGGAGCAAGAGAACCTCACATCTCTGCACTGCAGGCAGCTCTGGGTGATATAAATGAGTACAAACAGGAAGCACATCTGTCTTGCACTCAGAAGACGGAAGATCAAGCCTCCGCCACATTCTGTGCTGAATGACCTACATGAGTTTAGCGCTTAACATGAATTAAACAACAACAGACAAAGCAGGCAGCCCTCCATCTCACATTTCCCTCCCTCCCTTGCCATTTTGTGGGATCAGCAAACTCTAGACTAGCTCCTAATTACATTTGTAATCCTTACTTTTTTTTTTTAAACCAGAGTTTTACAACTAGCATATTTTAAACACTGTTAAGGTGCAACCTATACCACAACTTACCATTGAGGGTTTCTGGCTGGGCAAGAAGACGTACATGACTAGACCAGAGTAGAGACATGTCAACAGTACGGTGGGAATGTCCAATATCCCATGACAACTGGAACATCCGTTTTAACCGTTTCATGTATTCCTCATCCTTTTCATGCAGGTAGGGTACGGCCAATTTTACAACACGTCCTGTAAAATGAGTGTATGCCACAGGAAGGTACAGTGAATGCCCATATAACGTATTTTCAAATACATAATGACTGAAAATAAATCCAGAAAGTCTCTTGCACAATAAAATGTTGTTGCTTGTAGTACAATAACCTCTAATGACTGGTGACTGAGATTCATTCTACTACACTCGTTAATATTTTTACTCACAAGAATTCGCTAGAAACTGAGAAGCTTAGTTCAGCTTCACAGTATAGGACACTGTAAAATAAATTGTACATTTTACCACTGTCAACATAAGCTCCCAAAGACAATCAAGTGGTAGGCATACATGGTATTTATCTGATACTTCTGTCAATGTTGTGAATTAAAAGGAAAGTTTTATTATACAGTGGACCCTCGGTTAACGAACTTTTTTCATTCCAGTAGTATGTTCAGGTGCCAGTACTGACCGAATTTTTTCCCATAAGGAATATTGTGAAGTAGATTAGTCCATTTCAGACCCCCAAACATACACGTACAAACGCACTTACATAAATACACTTACATAATTGGTCGCATTTGGAGGTGATCGTTAAGCGGGGGTCCACTGTATTTTTTAACATCTCTCAGAATGCATCTTATAATAATACTGAAGTCTATGGTTAAATGTGTTGCAATTAGTGTAAATTTATTTAGAATCACTTTTTTATAGAATGTATCCTTGTTGCTATATGTACAGGACATTTCCAACTTACAAAACCCCAAGTTACAAACATTCACACTTACAAATCAGGCACTTAGGAAACAAATATATTTTTCAACTACAGTACTGAGGTACAACACAAACAAGTATGAAACATAACCATCCTTTACATTCCTACAGTATTTTATATACAAGCAACTCATGTGCAAGTTAATAAACTAGGAAGGCAACTTTTTTTTATTACTGCTGACCACCTCTATAATAAAGCAGTGAACTACATTAATATATTAAGATACCATATACTGTTTCTTACCTGCTCTGGCTGCCATTCTTGAGACATCGTTCTTCATGATACTGTCCATTATGCCACTCAAGAAACCCTTATTATACTCAGCAACTAAAAGATTCAGCTGACCTGTGAAAAAGTAAATACTGTACAATATAGTGTAGGATACTTTTACACAATTTACTACTGTGTATACTGTAATTGAAATCTTTCGTATAGTGTTAAAGTAAGAGATGAACTCATACAGATTATATACTGTATTTGTGGGATCTATTTTTTAAGTTGGCATTGGGAAATAGGATTAAGAATAAAATAATGTCAATTTAAATAATGGAAGGTGTGGGGCAGGCTTTAATGAACATCGAATGTACAGGAAGCCTACTAAAGGTTTTTTCAAGTGCCTCTATCTTCAAGTTTGATGAACAATTTAATAGGCCTTGATGTATCTCAGCCTCAGTGCAACCAAGAAAGGTAGCCTCCACCCCTAATAACCCGACCCCCCGTCCCCCCCAAAAAAATGTGTGAGTTACAGGGGTATGTAAGTCGTATGGGTGTTGGAATTGTAGGGGTATGAGAGCAAGTTATAGGGATGTGTGATTTTATTATTATAATCAAAACCAAGTGTTAAACGCACAAGATGGGATGTGTGAACCAGTTCTAGGGGTGTGAGCAAGTTGTATGGGTGTTGGAAGTGTTAGGAAGTACTATGTAAATTGTAAGGGTAAAGGACTGAGTTTTGGGTTGTTGTAGGGGTGTAAGAATAAGTTGTGGGGAAGCGGGAGTTGTTGGGAGGTGGAAATGATCTGTGGGTATGTAGGAATGAGATGTAGGGATGTGAAAATGGGAATAAGTTATAGTGGCGTGAGAATGTAAGGATGTGAAACTGAGTTGCAAGAGTTGTAAATATATGAGAAAAATAAGTTCCAGAAGCTGTAACTTGATTCTATATCTTATAGAAATAAACTGTGATTAGTTTAAGATATATATCAATATTAAAGAAGCCACTCTGAGTACCAAAACTCACCTTCAACAACTTTGGCACCAAACATGCCATCAAAATTAATGAACTCGTAATTTTTCTCATAATAATCAATGACTTTGTCCAGAGCAGCTAACACCTGCATTACCAGCTGGGTGTCTGAGCCACCCTGATGTTGTAGTCCAAAACTACTATTAGACCTGACCAGAGAAAACCTGTGGATGCGCTCCTTGGAACCCTTGTAGGCACCAAGACGAACTTGTCCTCCTCTCACGCTCGTCTTACTCCATTCCCATTCAGCTACTATCAGTAACTTAATTGTTGCCTGTATTATAAATGTATACAACGCCATTCTCAACACTGCTACATAGTAACACAAAAGGGTTGCTTTTGCTGTTGTTGGGGGTTGAGAGGGCCACTGAAGTTTACGCCGTGTTGCACCTTACTTCCCACTAGTTGTTCACCACCGGTTATAATAAGTAACTTTATTCAGGTACAGGTACACATAAGTACAGTTACATAAACTGTCATGCATACCAGCATATGTGTAGATTACCTAGGACAGGGTAAGCCAGTGGAAGGCCTCGGTCGATGACGAGGTATGCCACGAAACATCTAAGGTGGCAAATTGCTTTAATTCCTACTACACATCTGTTGCATCAACACTAGTAAGTAAACTACCAGCTGCATCAAATACCTTTAACACAGATTCTGATAAGTTTCAAACATACTATACCAATAAAGGGGTAACCCCAAACAGTTGTCAACTAGTAAGTGTATCTCATAACCTTATTCAAAAAGAACTAAGCAGGTTAAACCCAACTAAGAGCACAGGCCCTGATAACATCCCGTCTAACTTCCTAATTATTATTATTATAATAAAGGGGGAAGCGCTAAACCCAGAGGATTATACAGCGCCTGGGGGGGGGGATGTGGAAGGCATTCAGGCTTAATTCGGGGAACTGGAGCACAGATCCAATTCCCCAAATCAAGAGCCCCTCACCAACATCAAGGAACCTTCCTTGAGGGGCCTCTAACTTCCTAAAAGATGGTGCTTCTGAACTGTCAATCCCTATTGCTCACATAATAAATCTATCAGTCATCACTAATACCGTACCGGATGGGTTCAAGGAGGCCAGAGTTACTCCTATCTTCAAGAAAAATAGTAGGTCTGATGTAAGCAACTATAGGCCTGTTAGTATACTCAGTATAATATCCAAAATTCTAGAGGGCGGTGTACTCTCCAGTAGTTAAGTACCTTAATGACAACAACATTCTCCATAGCTATCAATCGGGCTTTAGAAGATCTTACTCAACCGACACCTCCCTAATTAATCTGATGGATTACCTGAGAACTGAAATGTCAAAGGGGAACCTCATAGGTATGGTAACCTTAAACTGCAAAAGGCCTTCGATACTGTCAACCACAATATATTATGTAAGAAACTTCAAGCTATCGGTATAGGTTCTGTAGACTGGTTTAAGTCCTACCTTAGCAACAGGAGACAAATTGTCAAAATCAACAAAACGGAATCAGAACCCCTGCCGATAGCATGTGAAGTTCCCCAAGGTAGTATTCTGGGTCCCTTATTATTCTTATGTTATGTCAATGACATGCCTATCAGTGTCAAGTGCAAACTCCTACTGTATGCAGATGACAGTGCTCTGTTAGTGTCAGGTAAAGACCCACAAGATATAGCTAATGTTTTAACACTGGAACTGGAGTCCTGCAGCAAATGGTTAGTAGACAACAAACTATCATTACACCTCGGGAAAACTGAAGCCATTCTTTTTGGCACGAAACAAACTGAGAAGGGTAAATAATTTTAATGTGCAGTGTAATGGGGAGCCCATCAATTTGGTTTCATCAGTAAAATATCTGAGAATCTCCTTTGACCCATGCATGTCAGGAGAATTGATAGGGAACAGTGTAGGAAAGAAAGCGAATGCCAGACTGAAGTTCCTGTATAGACAAGCATAGTGTCTACCTACTGAGGCTCGCAAGGCCCTATGTCTAGCCCTTATACAATGCCATATGGATTACGCTTGTCATCACTCTATGTTGATGACTTCGCTATTGCTTGTGCAGGCGCTGACTGTCATCTCATTGCAGTTTCTCTCCAGCATGCGGTCGACCGTGTTTCCACTTGGGCCACCAAGCATGGGTTTAAATTTTCAAGTACCAAAACTCACCAAATTACTTTCACTAGACGCTCTGTCATCTCCGATCATCCTTTGTATCTCTATGGTTCCCGTATCCCCGAATGTGATACAGTCAGGTTTCTAGGCCTTCTCTTTGACCGTAGGTTATCCTGGAAACCTCACATTACCTCTCTGAAGGCAACTTGTCACAGCCGGCTAAACCTTCTTAAAACCCTTGCTCATCTTTCCTGGGGAGCTGATCGTCGAACTCTGCTTCGCCTACATTCAACCCTCGTTTTATCGAAACTCGATTATGGTGACCAGATTTATTCCGCGGCCCCTCCTGCTACTCTCTCTAGTCTTAACTCTATCCATCACCAAGGATTACGTTTGTGCCTTGGTGCTTTTCGGTCTTCCCCTGTTGAGAGCCTCTATGCAGAAGTGAATGTTCCATCCTTGTCTGATCGCCGTGATGCCCATTGCCTTCGCTACTATGTATGCTCTCACGATCTCCACAATCCTTCCATTTATAGAATGGTCACCGATATTAGTAGACATTCTTTATTCGTTTGCCGCCCCTGTTTGCTCCGTCCCTTTTCTCTTCGCCTACATTCACTCTTGTCTTCCCTTCAGTTACCACCTTTATATGTTCATGTAGCATCTCACTTTTCCCTACCCCCTGGGAAGTTCCAGCTGTTCGGGTCTGTTCTTTCTCACTCCCTTGCTCGAAAGCTCAACTGCCTACGGTGGCTTCCCGCTCTCTTTTCCTTGATCACTTCCACTCCCACTGGACAAGCACCTAAAGTCAGTTCCTGATCAGCCGGGCTGTGGCTCGTACGTTGGTTTGCGTGCAGCCAGCAGCAACAGCCTGGTTGATCAGGCTCTGATCCACCAGGAGGCCTGGTCACAGACCGGGCCGCGGGGGCGTTGACCCCCGGAACTCTCTCCAGGTAAAACTCCAGGTAAACTCCATTCTCATGCCACCGCTGTGAGGTTTCTAAACCTGTATTCCCTGGAACGCAGGAGGGAGAGATACATGATTATATACACCTGGAAAATCCTAGAGGGACTAGTACCAAACTTGCACACGAAAATCACTCACTACGAAAGCAAAAGACTTGGCAGACGATGCACCATCCCCCCAATGAAAAGCAGGGGTGTCACTAGCACGTTAAGAGACCATACAATAAGTGTCAGGGGCCCGAGACTGTTCAACTGCCTCCCAGCACACATAAGGGGGATTACCAACAGACCCCTGGCAGTCTTCAAGCTGGCACTGGACAAGCACCTAAAGACAGTTCCTGATCAGCCGGGCTGTGGCTCGTACGTTGGTTTGCGTGCAGCCAGCAGCAACAGCCTGGTTGATCAGGCGCTGATCCACCAGGAGGCCTGGTCACAGACCGGGCCGCGGGGGCGTTGACCCCCGAAACTCTCTCCAGGTAAACTCCAGGTAAACAGATGGCTCTAAGTCTTCAGACGGCGTCGGATTCGCAGCAGTTTCCGGACAGCGTTGTGCGGGGGCATTTACTATCTTCGGCTAGCATTTTTACTGCTGAATTGTATGCCATTCTTGCAGCACTTATTCGTATCGCATCTATGCCTGTGTCATCATTTGTAGTAGTCTCAGACTCCCTTAGTGCTCTACAGGCTATACGAAAATTTGATACATCTCACCCCCTAGTTCTCCGTATCCAACTTTGGCTACGCCGTATCTCTACCAAACATAAAGATATTGTTTTTTGTTGGGTCCCTGGTCATGTCGACATACAGGGCAATGAACAGGCAGACACTGCTGCGCGGTCAGCAGTACATGACCTACCAATTTCCTATAGAGGTGTTCCATTTCTGGACTATTTTGCTGCAATAGCTACCCACCTTCGCACCCGTTGGCAACAACGTTGGTCAACTCTGCTCGGTAACAAACTTCATTCTATTAAACCGAGCATAGGTTACTGGCCGTCTTCTTGTCATCAGTGCCGAGGTTGGGAGACCACTCTCTCCCGCCTTCGCATTGGCCACACTCGTCTTACTCATGGGTATCTCATGGAGAGGCACCCTGTTCCTCTCTGTGAGCAGTGTCAAGTTCCAGTATCGATTAGCCACATTCTGTTAGACTGCCCTCTCTATCAACGAGCACGCAGAATTTACCTCCAACGTCGTCTTCGTTCTACTACTCTCTCTTTACCTTCCCTTCTTGCTGATGGACCCTCCTTTAATCCTGACTCTCTCATTGACTTCTTGACAACGACTGATTTACTCCACAAACTCTGATGATACTTTTCGCACTCCCCTCAGCCCTTTCTAGTTCAGTCTCTTGCTGCCCTTTACCCTTTCACCATCCACTACCCCGCTGTTATCCGTAACCTATTACTCATCCATCTCCCTTTTGCCACCTGATGCCCTCGCTTCCTTCCTGCCCTGCAGCGCTGTATAGTCCTTGTGGCTTAGCGCTTCTTTTTTTGATTATAATAATAATAATAATTGCTCTTCATGGTACTCTGCCTTGACAAAAAAAAAACTGAAAGATAGACTGCAAATCACCCAGAACAAAATCGTAAGATTCATCCTGGGGCTGGGACCAAGAGAGCATGTAGGCCAGAATGAATTAGAGCAGTTGGATATGCTGAATGTTGAAGAGTAAAACAACTGAAGCTAAATCATGTTTATAAAATTGCTCACGAACAGTGTCCAGAATATCTTGCTGTCAATTTTGTCAAGGTTGGGAACCAAAGCAATCATAGTACTAGGGGGAGAGTACACAACTTTGTAGTGCCCACAGTCATTGGCCAGGCTTCAAACACCTTTTATTGTACAGCAATAAAGGAATGGAACAGACTGACCGCACATGTCAAAGCCAGTCATAGCATGAACCAGTTCAAGAAGAGTGCCAAAAGGTGTCTGATGAATGTAGCTACAGAAAGGGAGGGGAATGATTTTCTATTTTTTAGCTAACATACGTGTAAATTTTACCTTATTCCTAGTAATGACCCTCGTATTGTAGATAGTCTTAATGACCCTCGTGTAGTAGATAGTCTTTTTAGTATGATAATAAGATGTTATCTTCATTATAGATTAATAAGAAAATATTATAACCTTTATATTATAATAATAAGGTAAAAGGACCCCAATGGAAATAAGTCACTCTGTCTGACTTTTTTGGGTTATCCTAGGTTCTCTACACATATGCTGTTATGTATGATAATTCTATGTAACTGTATTTGTGTATACCTGAATAAACTTACTTACTTAGTCTGGTGACCAAAAGCTCCAGCTGTAGGTCATCATGTGACTAAGACTCGCGTCCTGACAAACCTTATGTAACCTCCGGGAGGCAAAGTATATTGTGCTAAGTATTTCTGGCAGTACGATTTGTAATATTTTAGTTGTCAATGACATAAAATGCAAAGCATGTTGACAGTGACAAGGTCATATACTGGAGCATTATATCTTAAGTGTCCATACAGCCAACTGTTCCAATTATTACTGTAAGCAAAAAGAAGCGCTAAACTTACAAGGGTCATACAGCGCAGCAGGGCAGGGAAGGATGCAGGGGTATTGGGTAGAAAGAGGGAGAGGGAGTATTAGGTCATGGAGTGCAGCGGGGCAGTGGATAGTGCAGGGGCCAGAAGGTAGCAAAAGATCGAGGTAGAAAGGACCCAACCGTTCCGAGACACCTCCATGCAAACCTTACAGTATATGGCCAAATTTCTCATTGTTAATGATAAAATGTCTGAAATCTTGCATCGACCAGATAAATGAACGTCTTTTACAGAGGAGATTTGCAACCTAATTATGACCAATGTTTTTAGTTGTAATAAAATACCATTTTATATATTGTATTGTGTACACTAACTATATGAAGAACTTGTAATATATGAAATGGTTAATATTTCTTTCTAGCGATGTAACAATGCTCAGTGGGGTCTGACAAACTCATTGTGACCTCAGTAATCTTGATTTTTGAGCTATCGCTCACAGGATGAGCTGCGGGTGCATAATAAACAAGCTGCTTAAACGGCACAACAAACAAAGTGATGCTTTAGGCAGGTGTAGAGCTAGACATTCACACTCCACTCAGGCCAGTGAAGTTCCTCACCCACCCACACACACACACACACACACACACACACACACACACACACACACACACACACAAAAAAAAAAAAAAAAAAAAAAAAAAAAAAAAAAAAAAAAAAACAAAAAAAAACAAAAGCAAGCTGTTATTGTTGGGTTAGAGAGGTGAAAAGATTCAAGGGTCGTACTTGTCTAGCCCTGAAGATACCGGTACCACCGGAGACCATCCTCATAGTATTCTACTAGAGGCCTGCCAGGAACCTGCACAACATGGTCCCGCCGAATTTTTATTATTATTATTATTATTATAATCAAGGGGAAGCGCTAAACCCGTAGGATTATACAGCGCCTGGGATGGGGGGGGGGGGATGTGGAAGGCATTCAGGCTTAATTCGGGGAACTGGAGCACAGATCCAATTCCCTAAATCAAGAGCCCCTCACCAACATCAAGGAACCTTCCCTGAGGGGATGGTCCCGCCGAAGAAGAACCAGATACTTTGGAACATGGAAACCCTCAAGGGTGGTGCCTGGATGCCAGTTTGGGGCTTGTGACCCAAAGAACTGTACTTATTTTCCCGATCCCTTGAATCGAACCTACGTATGTACCTTCCATTCACCAGATGTATATGATCCCTACGGGTTTAGTGCTTCTCCCCGATTAAATTAAATGGAAATGGTAGCTGTAACGGTACACAGTACCGACAAGTTGATGGCTAAGACACATGTGCTTTGTAAGACACATGACTTTCCATGTCTTGGTCATTCCCCTCGCTTTCCACCCATATTCTTCACTACGCATTCTTTATTCCTCTTCTATTATTTCCTTTTTCTCTTCTAAATCCTGCACTCTCTCTCTCTCTCTCTCTCATTTGAAGACTTTTCGCCAATCAGTGGCTTTATCAATTCAATAGAGGTAATTTGGTGATGAAACTGGAGACTGGAACACGAGGTAATCAGTCTCTCAGCCTAGACGAAGGTGTTACACATGTCTTATTCATCGAAAATGGAAATGTTTCCGGTTCACAATTAATCCACAAATTGGAATTTATGATGTAAATCAATGTTAAGTTGTACCGACAAGCGTGTGGTTAAGACACGATACGCGGTTTATGGCATTTAATGAAACGTGTTGTTCTTGGTGGAAAAAATGCCATAAACCATATATCCTGTCTTATTCACATGGGATTTATGAGAAAAGAGGACGATGTTTTGGTCAGTCTTGCACTTGAGATCTGATAACTGATACAAGTCTTTTAATCACTTCAGTGGTAATAATATTATATCTTATATCTTAAGACTATTCAGGATACTTTACATTATATTCATCTACACACACACACAAAAAAAAAATAAAAAACTGGGACACATGGAGTACCGGAAATGTGCTGATGGAAGTACTCACGGAAAACGTTGTGTCGGCATAATAAGAATATGAGAGGGCTAGAGATCCTTAACCTTGTCAAACCCTGTGTAAAAAGAGAGAGAGAGAGAGAGAGAGAGAGAGAGAGAGAGAGAGAGAGAGAGAGAGAGAGAGAGAGAGAGAGAGAGAGAGAGAGAGAGAGAGAGAGAGAGAGAAAGTCCAGAGACTGGACTTCCTGTTAGACAGAAGAAATAGAATATGAGAACCCCCCGTCCCCCAGCGACCATGCAGTGCTGAACTTAAGAGTACCTTGTGGAATTAAAGGTAGAGGGAAGATTGGCAAATGGAGAATGTGAGAAGTCAGACTTTAGAAGAAGGAACTTTGCAGGGATGAGATAATTCCTGAATACAGTGCAGAGGTTGCAGACCTCACTCAAAGAGAAAGACATGGGGGTGAACAGTGCTTAACATTTTGCCAGTGGATCATATCAACAGAATATTATTATTATTATTATTATAAAAAAGAAGCGCTAAGATATCAACAGAATAACTTCTGCAGCCAACACTCACCTGGCAAATCTAAGAGTGGCGTTCAGGAACCTCAACATAAAGTCTCACCGGGCACTTCATACAACATATGTGAGGGCCTCTCTTGGAGTACGCAGCACCAGTATAGAACCCACACCCGAGGAAGAATGTTAAGAAACTGGAGAAAGTGCAAAAGTACACAACAAGGCTTGTTCCTGAGTTAAGTGACATAAGCCACGGAGAGACTAATGGAACTGAATCTAAAATCATTGGGTGGAGGAACCAGGAGACATATGACAACAACATATAAATTAAAGAATAAAAAGGCACAATACTGTGACTGGAACTATATACAAATAACCCGAATTGATAGGGGTAGACAGGGGCAGGCTGTTTGAGAAGCGAGAAACGAGAACTCGGGGACACAGCTGGAAGGTAAATACACAAATGTGTCACAGGAATATCAGGAAGTACTTTTTCAGTCTTAGGTGACTGGAGAATGGAATGACTTCGGTGAAGAAGTGGTGTTGGCAAGCTTTAAGAGAAGGTACGATAGGGCTCACGAGACTAGGAGAAAGTGAATCTGGCAAGCGGCAAATTGAGAGGCTAGACCAAGAGCTAAGATTCGACCCCTACGATCATATATAGGTGAGTATATATGGATGATTACACACACAAAAAAAAAAATATATTTTGTATACTTTGTTGAAGACAGGATAGCTGTAGATTTACAACTAAAACTGTCGGTCATCACAAGATGGAACTAATAGCAAATACAAGAGGAGACAAGCCTGTGTGATGTAATCAAAGTAGATGCAGAAGTCTCTATCACAGGTAAACACTGATACTGCTATCAGGTTTGTAAATGAAGCGTAAAAATTAGGTGACTACACGCAATATTATGACATTGAGGAGTGTAAACGAGGGGACGTTTCTTAGGATAATTTATTTAATAATACGACAGTTCTTTGTGACTAAAGGCAAGGGCAATTTATTTAATAATATATGTATGAGACTGAACAAAGTAGGTCTACTGACCCGTGCTCTGCAGGTCCTACGCAACCAACTATTGCTACTCAAATTTTTATCTATTTTTTAAAACAACCCACTGACACTATTTAGAAGTTATTATCACTCTTCTATTATTTAGCAGTTAGTGTTACTGTTCTATTATTTAGCAGTTAGTACCATTCTTCTACTATTCTATCGCCAAACCAGTGCTCTCATATACTTTTTTAAATCGTAATCTATTCAACTTTGCGCAAAATTATGTGCATACTATGGGCTTTTTAATTGTGTAATTTTGAACAATAATTTGATATAAATTATCATTATTATTAGTGATCCAATTCCTTAGATCAAGAGCCCGTCACCGTGAAAGATTTAGGCCTAAAATCTTTTCAGGCGTTAAAGATCAAAACCAAGAAGACACATACATGGAGAGAGATGTACGTGTATACACCGAAAGTTTGCTTTACTCCCTGTTAAAGGGAATGGTGTTCTTGAGGTTAGTGTACAGGTGAAATGCAGGTTTAATGACCTTCCTGCAGTCGATAGGCTTTAAACCGAACACACTAAGATACAAACCAGAACCAAACACAAGACATGTAGTCATCACAAGCAGTTCCAGAATTACATTGCACTACATGTACTAATTACCAGCAATTGAGCTAGTTAACTTTTTACTTTCTTCTGGGAGGATGCAGGAAGAATGGTGAGAGCAGCAGTACTGCCTCCACCCTCATTGGTTGGTGTGTATGGGCTGGATAGGCTAAGCTCCAACATGATAGGCTGGCGGTGGTGGCGTGGCAACATTCTGTTGCTAAATGGGAAGTGAGACAAATATAAAAAAATGTCGTGAGAGGAACGAGTTAGCGTGTAAGCAAGATGCCGCATTTCACCAAGGCCGTGCGGTTATTAAACAGACCACCGACGTGCCATGTCCCGAGACACTACGCAAATAATTAGAGAATGTCCAGTGGAATATCTAGACTCATTAATCCATCGTTAGGTATTAATAAAACTGTAAACTTCGTACGCAATAGCCATCAAACGTAAAAAGTCCTATGCAAGATATATCAAAATTAAATTCTTTCATTTTTATTAGAGGGAACCGGTAAGCCAACATAAGTCCTCAGTCAGATGACCTTCTCCAGTAACGGATCCCCATACCACTAAGATTCGCGTCAGGAGGCATTTGTCCTATTTCCTGGTATCTCAACATAATCTACTAGTTTAATTAGTTAGCAGCCAGTCAGTCGGAAGTTAAAACTAAATCAGCAAGTAGTCGATCAACAAGGAAGTAGGAAGTCACTGACGAAGGGAATATGCGTCGCACTGAAGACTGATTTTTTAAGGTTTTAGTCTTTGTCTCGAATAAAGGAATGAAGAGCGAATTTATTGGAAGCCTTTACTTTTCTACAGCATCCTTTTAGGCGAGATCGCGACAAGATTTGCAAAGCTACCAAAGAAAGCAGGAGTAACTTACATTCTTGCCTGTTTGACCGGAACATATATAGAAGCTTGTAAACATATACATTCATAAACATACATATTGTGGAAAATAGTATATTTTCCGTAAATAGTGTATTTGTATGTAAATTAAAACATATTGTATTTAATAAAAATTATGTTATCGAAAATGGGAAGCCCTGCGCCTGCGCAGAGGAGACTCGCCATTGTTGTTTGAATTGGACAAGAAACGTTAGTGAATAATCGGAAGAATTTTCATCGCTCTAGAGGTTAAATTGGGCTGACACCTCTCAAATAGGAGCCGAAATTGTTGGATGTGTATTCCTGCATAACTTGAGATATCAGACGACTGGACAAGACAGCTCCAGGAACCTCAGATAAGCTATCTAAATTTGTGTTATAATTCTGGCCAGCATTATCTTCATAAATTTGGTTAGAATGAGGTTTTTGAGTATGATACACATTAATCTCCAGTCAAATTGGTGAGTGATATTAAGATATATTCTCCTTCTGTTATACAAATGTGTATAAGTATCATTTATTAATTTTAATATACAGTCCACCAATTTTTATATTTACCAGAATTCCTGGTGTGTATGTACATTTCATTTGTAATTATAGGTCTAGAGCAACTTGTGGACATGACAGCTGTAGGTATCGAAGGGAGACATTTCTGTGACCTAGGTGTCCCAAATTCTTACTTGTCTAAGTAACTTTGATGAATAATAATTATCTGTGTTACCATTTACTGTTATTTACATTATGAGTTACATCCAGATAAATGTAATTTTCCACACATATACACACGGCCATATATCGCATATATCAACGATAACAGCGTTTTATTCAGAGGTAAAGAATAAATAATAAACAATACTCCTGGTTGTGAGTGACAAGCCTTTGACTAAGAGCGGACTCAGTGAATGTTAGTGTTACAGAATGGGAGAGACGTTAATCTTGAAGAGAGGGCAAATTAGACAGATCCCACGCATATTCAGATTGAAGCACGGATCTGCCCATTATATGAGCGAAACGTCATCAATAAGGGATCGCATTTGTGTCTTCCCCCCCCCCCACGGACTAGCCAAGCTAAAAGATTACTTGTGAAATCACAGATCATATACATATGAAGAGAGGCCTCTTAAGTAAACACCATGTTTATTACCTGGAGTTTACCTGGAGAGAGTTCCGGGGGTCAACGCCCCCGCGGCCCGGTCTGTGACCAGGCCTCCTGGTGGATCAGAGCCTGATCAACCAGGCTGTTGCTGCTGGCTGCACGCAAACCAACGTACGAGCCACAGCCCGGCTGATCAGGAACTGACTTTAGGTGCTTGTCCAGTGCCAGCTTGAAGACTGCCAGGGGTCTGTTGGTAATCCCCCTTATGTGTGCTGGGAGGCAGTTGAACAGTCTCGGGCCCCTGACACTTATTGTATGGTCTCTTAACGTGCTAGTGACACCCCTGCTTTTCATTGGGGGGATGGTGCATCGTCTGCCAAGTCTTTTGCTTTCGTAGTGAGTGATTTTCGTGTGCAAGTTCGGTACTAGTCCCTCTAGGATTTTCCAGGTGTATATAATCATGTATCTCTCCCTCCTGCGTTCCAGGGAATACAGGTTTAGGAACCTCAAGTGCTCCCAATAATTGAGGTGTTTTATCTCCGTTATGCGCGCCGTGAAAGTTCTCTGTACATTTCCTAGGTCGGCAATTTCACCTGCCTTGAAAGGTGCTGTTAGTGTGCAGCAATATTCCAGCCTAGATAGAACAAGTGACCTGAAGAGTGTCATCATGGGCTTGGCCTCCCTAGTTTTGAAGGTTCTCATTATCCATCCTGTCATTTTTCTAGCAGATGCGATTGATACAATGTTATGGTCCTTGAAGGTGAGATCCTCCGACATGATCACTCCCAGGTCTTTGACGTTGGTGTTTCGCTCTATTTTGTGGCCAGAATTTGTTTTGTACTCTGATGAAGATTTAATTTCCTCATGTTTACCATATCTGAGTAATTGAAATTTCTCATCGTTGAACTTCATATTGTTTTCTGCAGCCCACTGAAAGATTTGGTTGATGTCCGCCTGGAGCTTTGCAGTGTCTGCAATGGAAGACACTGTCATGCAGATTCGGGTGTCATCTGCAAAGGAAGACACGGTGCTGTGGCTGACATCCTTGTCTATGTCGGATATGAGGATGAGGAACAAGATGGGAGCGAGTACTGTGCCTTGTGGAACAGAGCTTTTCACCGTAGCTGCCTCGGACTTTACTCTGTTGACGACTACTCTCTGTGTTCTGTTAGTGAGGAAATTATAGATCCATCGACCGACTTTTCCTGTTATTCCTTTAGCACGCATTTTGTGCGTTATTACGCCATGGTCACACTTGTCGAAGGCTTTTGCAAAGTCTGTATATATTACATCTGCATTCCTTTTGTCTTCTAGTGCATTTAGGACCTTGTCGTAGTGATCCAATAGTTGAGACAGACAGGAGCGACTGTTCTAAACCCATGTTGCCCTGGGTTGTGTAACTGATGGGTTTCTAGATGGGTGGTGATCTTGCTTCTTAGGACCCTTTCAAAGATTTTTATGATATGGGATGTTAGTGCTGTTGGTCTGTAGTTCTTTGCTGTTGCTTTACTGCCCCCTTTGTGGAGTGGGGCTATGTCTGTTGTTTTTAGTAACTGTGGGACGACCCCCGTGTCCATGCTCCCTCTCCATAGGATGGAAAAGGCTCGTGATAGGGGCTTCTTGCAGTTCTTGATGAACACAGAGTTCCATGAGTCTGGCCCTGGGGCAGAGTGCATGGGCATGTCATTTATCGCCTGTTCGAAGTCATTTGGCGTCAGGATAACATCGGATAGGCTTGTGTTAATCAAATTTTGTGGCTCTCTCATAAAAAATTCATTTTGATCTTCGACTCTCAGTCTGGTTAGCGGCTTGCTAAAAACTGAGTCATATTGGGACTTGAGTAGCTCACTCATTTCCTTGCTGTCATCTGTGTAGGACCCATCTTGTTTAAGTAGGGGCCCAATACTGGACGTTGTTCTCGATTTTGATTTGGCATAGGAGAAGAAATACTTTGGGTTTCTTTCGATTTCATTTATGGCTTTTAGTTCTTCCCGCCATTCCTGACTCCTAAAGGATTTTTTAGCTTAAGTTCGATGCTTGCTATTTCTCTGACCAGTGTCTCCCTACGCATTTCAGATATATTGACCTCTTTTAGCCGCTCTGTTATTCTTTTCCGTCGCCTGTAAAGGGAGCGCCTGTCTCTTTCTATTTTACATCTACTCCTCCTTTTTCTTAGAGGAATAAGCCTTGTGCATACATCGAGTGCCACCGAGTTAATCTGTTCTAGGCATAAGTTGGGGTCTGTGTTGCTTAGTATATCTTCCCAGCTTATATCGGTTAGGACTTGGTTTACTTGGTCCCACTTTATGTTTTTGTTATTGAAGTTGAATTTGGTGAATGCTCCCTCGTGACTAGTCTCATTATGTTGGTCTGGGGCTCCGCGCATACATGACTGAACCTCAATTATGTTGTGATCTGAGTATATTGTTTTTGATATGGTGACATTTCTTATCAGATCATCATTGTTAGTGAAGATGAGGTCTAGTGTATTCTCCAGTCTAGTAGGCTCTATTATTTGCTGGTTTAAATTGAATTTTGTGCAGAGATTTAAAAGCTCGCGTGAGTGTGAGTTTTCATCAGAGCTGCCTCCTGGTGTTATTACTGCAACAATATTATTTGCTATATTCCTCCATTTTAGGTGCCTTAAGTTGAAATCTCCCAGGAGCAAGATGTTGGATGTAGTTTCCAAATTGGCTGTATCTTTAAGTAATATGAAGTGACAGTTAAGCAGTGATGAGGAAGATGAGCAGAGGTGATAGGCAAGAAATAATGTCAATAAAAACATGCTTAACTTTGCATTATTTTGCGTTTTGTTAGTCTTGTTTTTAGAAACTTTATTTTGCTCAGTGTTTTTATACTGTTAAATTTACACGTTAAATGTTACCTCACCCCCATTCCCGAGCCCAGCCTTTCTAAGGTCTACTGCTGTCCCTCACTCTGTCACTCTGACTTTTTTGGGTTATCCTAGGTTCTCTACACATATACTGCTATGTATGATAATCTATGTAACTGTATTTGTGTATACTTACGTATGAAGAACTGCCTACACGTCACGTCCCAACTCTTCCAGGATTAAACCCAGGTCTTTTAGGAATAAACTAGATGTGTTGCCACCATAACACATCTAGTTTTATACTTGATGAACAGGAGAGTCAGCTGAAGACCTCGCTTAAATATGACTAGGATCCACGACAAGAGAAATATTCCAGTTTCTCCTGACAAACAAAATATCATCTACATGAGAGAGGGGGAGGGGTACCAAGAAAAGGTAATGTTATCATAAATATAACTAGCTTCACTGCAATTATTTTAAGTTAGGTTAATGTTAATTAACCTATGTATTTAAGTTAACTATGTAAGGATTAATATAAAAAAGGATGAGAGTAACAGTGGAAGAGTATGTACAACTACACAGCCTGGTCTAATTCGTTGGAAACCAAACGTCATTGATGCACAACTGACCACTCAAGGGAATGACTGCCAGAGAGAGTGAGAGAGGAGAGATATCACATGAGCATGTCACAAGCGTCGCTGCTACGCAGTACTCCACATTACGTGGACGAATGTAAACACTAGGTTATCACACAAAACAGTACATTGAAAAAATCCTTAGTAATTATAACTAACCCATCATCATCTGAGTAACCTATCACAGTACCAGTTTTTCCAAGCCCCGTTGAATTAACACCTAATTGAAGATTCAACAGCTCTTCACAGTATGGTGAGGATACAATGATACAGTCAAACGTCACTTCGGTCCATCTTGGAAGGACCAAAATGTCCCGAGTTTTTTCTCCACATTGTAGGTTTGTTGCGAATTGTTCCAGACACGGCTTTGTGATTTTTCTTCTTGTCACTTGGCAACAAGCCTTACATATATTTATGTTATAGCGTATATGATGCTGTTAGATGTCCTCTACACTTAGGCAGAGACAGTAACGAGACACCTAGTCAGTTATTATATCTCTCAGTTACGCCATTATTTCCGCCATGAGGGGGCAGGGTGCTTTGATGCTGGTGAAGAGCTCTTGATCCAAGGAATTAGAGCTGTCCTTCCTTTAATCAACCTGATTATCTTCAATTCCCAAGTAAACGATCTCTCGCTGTTGGATTCAGAACTTGAGGCAACTCTGACTACTAACTGATAACTCACTAACTGCATAACTTAATGACTACTAGTCAGTTAGTTTGTTAGTTTAAACCTGTCATCTGCAATTCACCTAAAATATTGATTAAAGTAAATTATTAGTGTATATAAAGAGACAAATCTCGACGTGTAACACATTGAGAGTTATACGGTATAACTCAATGTACACCCAGAGGTATAACTTATACCTCTCGGTGTACATTGAGATACACATCTCTTGATGTATTTACACTGAGAGACATCTCTCGGTGTATATACACTAATATATACACACCTTTCGGTCTCGGTATATACAGGAAATGACAAATCACTTCACTGTTAATGATTTCTGTAGGTTAGAGAGTGTATTAGCATTTTAATCCGGATAGATGAATGAATTGATATTTGATGCTATTGTAACCTAATAACAATAATCACTGTAATAAAGATACCTGAAATCTCTTGATATTATATCTCCATACTGTACTGTGTAGATAAGTCATGAGAGAAAACTGTAATACATATATGAAATAACTTATATGTGTATAGATCTAACTAAACCCAGTGAGGTCTGATACAGACCCACTGTAACTTCTATAATTTTTTTTTTCTCGACCGCTCACAGGATTGGCACAAGATGCATATTACACTAGCCGCTCAGACAACCCTAACTGATCACTTCATTGTTAGTGATAAGATATCTGAAATCTTGAGACTATATCCACGCTTTGTCCCGGTTCGATCAATGAACTGATATTTGATGTGATTTGTAACCCGATAATGAGCAAGTTTATTTAAGTGGAAATAAGATACCTGGATTTTCATGAGACTGTACTTCCGTACTGATTATTATTATTATAATAAAAAAGAAGCGCTAAGCCACAAGGACTATACAGCGACTTCCGTACTGAAATGTGTAGATTAGCCACATGAAGTAACTGTAATGTATGGAATGTAAAATGCCTGGCTTCATTTCAAGAAGTATATATAACAGAATTCCTTATATAGATTATGCTGCTCAGTTCTAGTCTCTATATAACAGAATGGACAGACGCGCAGGAAAATATAGAGAAGGTGACAAGTTGATCCCATGTATCAGAAGCTTTTTTTTTTTTACGAAAACAGGCTGAAGGACTGAATTTTTGCTCTTTGGAAACACGCAGAATTAAGGGAGATGATTGAATTATACAAATGGAAAACAGGAGTAAATAGATGTCACCAAGACACGACTCGCAGCAATAAATTCACGTTGGACAAATTTAGATTTAGAAAGGTTATAGGGAAGTATTTGTTGGTAGTAGAGTTGTAGATGTGTGGAACAAACTTCCGGGTAGCGTTATCAAAGCTAAAACTTTGGGTATCTTTAAATATAGGTTGGACGGTTACACGAGTGGCGAATTATAGGCCAATAGGCTTACCTCAGTGTCCATCTTTTTTGTGTTTTTGTGTTGTTTCTCAAAATGTGGTCACTCTTGGAGAAAAGAGTTGATTTTTTTTTGTCTATGTAGGCCCCCATTTTTTTGGAGGGGGGGGAATTGGAAAACTGAATGCTGCAACGCATTAACTTAACCCTTTAAAGACAACAGCTTAACGCTTCAACTTTTGACTTTGTGGCTTAGCGCTTCTTTTTGATTATAATAATAATAATTCAACTTTTGAGCAACTTTAAACTTAATGTGCTTGTATATTTTAGAATATTGGTATTTTTGGTTTCTTTAGAAGGTGTGGAAAATTGAATTTATCTGAATGCATTATTATATACATAACAGTAAATGAACATTGATAATTATTATATATCAGTTAGACAAGTAGGAATTTGGGACACCTAGGTCGCAAAAAATGTCCCCCTTCGATACCTACAACTGTCATATCCACAAGTTGCTCTGGACCTATTAATTAAATGAAATATACATCACCAGGAATACTGGTAAATATATAAATTTGTGGACTGTATATTAAAAATAATAAATGGTTATATATATACACAATTGCATAACAGAAGGAAAATATATCTTAATATCACTCACCAATTTGACTGGAGATTAATGTGTATTATACCCAGAAAACTTCACTGTCTAAATTTATGAAATTACTGGCCAGAATTATACACAAATCTAGAGAGCTTATCTGAGGTTCCTGGAGCTGTCTTGTCCAGTCGTCTGATATCTCAAGTTATGCAGGAATGCATATCCACCAATTTCGTCTCCTATTTGAGAGGTGTCAGCACAATTTTAACCTCTAGAGCACGAAAAATTCTTCCCCATTCACCGTTTCTAATACAAATTCAAAACAAACATGGCGAGTCTCATACGCAGACGCAGGTTTCCGTTTTCTATAACATTATTATTAAATACAGTATGGCCATCTATTTACATTTAATAACTACTGTATTTCTGGAAAATATATACAGTATTTTCCACAGAAGGTTTGAATTAGACTTGGGCTGTGGTATATCCTAATTTACCATTTTTCTGAAAATTTTTGATATTACTTTCTTTATGATGACTCGAGAATACTTCCTCTGATTCCCTTCATCTTCACTGATAATACTGAACTATACTATCAACTTATGCCGCACTCGGTACTATTTCAATCTCGTGCTTTGAGGCACAGAGAACAAGACTTATGAAACAAGGTGATACGTTTCTGGATTACACAGGGGCCGATATGCATCTAATTATTATTATACTATTCATTTGGGAGTGCAAGACCCGTAGGGATTATACACCACCTGGGGAAATTGGGGAGCAATCAGATTCCATTCAAGGAAAGGTTCAGATGCAATTGCATCACTCAGGAAACCTTGACAGGCGTCAAGGAACCTGCCCTGAGGAGAACACGTGTAACTTGCCAGGCTTCACTCATTAATTGTTTCTCCGTGAATCTGAAATCCAGAACTTAAGAGAAACGAAACATTTATTGCAATATTTATACAAATAATTACCCGAGTGTTTTTTTTTTTCATAATACCTACATCATACAGTGCTTAATATTGAGTACTACATCGTTGATGAATTGTGAAAATTTACTGATATATAAATTACTACGCGATAACTCAGTAAAATAACGCTTTCTTTATCTGTGAAGAGCCTGAGTAATAATCGATAAAGTGAACTATTAGATCAACACAGAAGAGGTGTCCACACGATAATAGCACTTCACGATCTAGTAAACTCTTGTCTTAGAGTAAGCATTTTGAGACGCATCAAGTGTGTGTGTGTTTGATACCATCAAGTCCTAATGTTATACTTCAACGTTATACTGTATATCCCTGTATATCGTAGAATTAAGAGGGATATGACTGAAAGTGTACGACAGTAATTATGAAAATTTTAAGATTTAAGTAAGATTTTGTGTAAATAATTTCAAGGAGAAATAACACTTGTCTTTTTTCATCGGTTTTATGATTAATATTTAAAGTATGTATTTTAACTTTGTTTAGAAAATACGCAATGCACAGACACACACACACAGACACACACACACACACACACACACACACACACACAGGGTTGAAGAACTTCCTGCGGGAGGTCAAGTGGGACAGAGAACTGGCAGGAAAGCCAGTAAATGAAATGATGGAATATGTAACAACAAAATGCAAGGAGGCAGTGGAAAGGTTTCTTCCCAAGGGCAACAGTAACAACGGAAAGACCAGAACGAGCCCCTGGTTTACCCGACGGTGTAAGGAGGCAAAAACAAAATGCAATAGAGAATGGAAGAAGTACAGAAGGCAGAGAACACACGAAAATAGGGAGATCAGTCGCAAAGCCAGGAATGAGTACGCACAGGTAAGGAGGGAGGCCCAGCGACAGTATGAAAATGATATAGCATCGAGAATCAAGACTGACCCGAAACTGTTGTATAGCCACATCAGGAGGAAGACAACAGTCAAAGACCAGGTGATCAGATTAAGGACAGAAGGTGGAGAACTCACAAGAAATGATCAGGAGGTATGTGAGGAGCTGAACAGGAGATTTAACGAAGTTTTTACAGTAGAGACAGGAAGGGCTGTGGGAAGACAGCACAGAAGGGAACATCAAGAGGGAATATACCAACAAGTGTTGGATGACATACAAACAACTGAGGAGGAGGTGAAGAAGCTCTTAAGTGACCTTGACACCTCAAAGGCGATGGGACCGGACAACATCTCCCCATGGGTCCTTAGAGAAGGAGCAGAGATGCTGTGCGTGCCTCTAACCACAATCTTCAACACATCCCTTGAAACTGGGCAACTACCTGAGAAATGGAAGACAGGTAATGTAGTCCCCATATTTAAGAAAGGAAACAAAAACGAGGCACTAAACTACAGACCTGTGTCTCTGACATGTATTGTGTGCAAAGTCATGGAGAAGATTATCAGGAGGAGAGTGGTCGAACACCTGGAAAGGAACAAGATTATAAATGAAAACCAGCATGGGTTCATGGAAGGCAAATCTTGTATCACAAACCTCCTGGAGTTTTATGACAAGGTAACAAAAGTAAGACACGAGAGAGAGGGGTGGGTAGATTGCGTTTTCCTAGACTGCAGGAAGGCCTTTGACACAGTTCCCCACAAGAGATTAGTGCAGAAGCTGGAGGATCAGGCGCACGTAAAAGGGAGGGCACTGCAATGGATAAGGGAATACCTGACAGGGAGGGAGAAACGAGTCATGGTACGTGAAGAGGTATCACAGTGGGCGCCTGTTACGAGCGGGGTCCCACAGGGGTCAGTTCTAGGACCAGTGCTATTTTTGATATATGTGAACGACATGATGGAAGGAATAGACTCTGAAGTGTCCCTGTTCGCAGATGACGTGAAGTTGATGAGAAGAATTAAATCGGACGAGGATGAGGCAGGACTGCAAAGAGACCTGGACAGGCTGGACATGTGGTCCAGCAACTGGCTTCTCGAATTCAATCCAGCCAAATGCAAAGTCATGAAGATTGGGAAGGGGCAAAGAAGACCGCAGACAGAGTATAGGCTAGGTGGACAAAGACTACAGACCTCACTCAGGGAGAAAGACCTTGGGGTGACCATAACACCGAGCACATCACCGGAGGCACACATCAACCAAATAACCGCTGCAGCATACGGGCGCCTGGCAAACCTGAGAATAGCGTTCCGATACCTTAATAAGGAATCGTTTAAGACACTGTACACTGTGTATGTTAGGCCCATACTGGAGTATGCAGCACCAGTCTGGAACCCACACCTGGTCAAGCACGTCAAGAAGTTAGAGAAAGTACAAAGGTGTGCAACAAGGCTAGTCCCAGAGCTCAAGGGAATGTCGTACGAGGAAAGGTTAAGGGAAATCGGACTGACGACACTGGAGGACAGAAGGGTCAGGGGAGACATGATAACGACATACAAGATACTGCGGGGAATAGACAAGGTGGACAGAGATAGGATGTTCCAGAGAGGGGACACAGGGACAAGGGGTCACAACTGGAAGCTGAAGACTCAGACGAGTCACAGGGACGTTAGGAAGTATTTCTTCAGTCATAGAGTTGTCAGCAAGTGGAATAGCCTAGCAAGTGAAGTAGTGGAGGCAGGAACCAAACATAGTTTTAAGAAGAGGTATGACAAAGCTCAGGAAGCAGAGAGAGAGAGAGGATCCAGTAGCGATCAGTGAAGAGGCGGGGCCAGGAGCTGAGCTCGACCCCTGCAACCACAATTAGGTGAGTACACACGACATATATATATATATATATATATATATATATATATATATATATATATATATATATGCAAAACAACCACTCTGAAAGAATAGAGAAATTCCAAGCGCTTTCGTGACTACTCACATTATCAAGGAACTATGAAAGTAAAGCATCCAAGGAAGCTATATAAGGGGTCTGGCCAGCACCTCACTATCAGATCCCACAACGGTTAAACACCTGACGCGCGCCGACCCAACTTGGATAGGTCCTTTGCACAACTCACCCACAAACTATTCTACCCAAGAAATTTTAAAAATTATTATTTGTTCAGTGTATTATTAAATTCTTCCCAAATTCTATTAATTATAAATGGATCTAATTTATATAAACCAAAGGAAATATTCATATTGTCAAAACAGCTTTTTATGAAACAAGATTCAATTATATTCCTGTCGACCATGGACTTGCTTGATACTACTTTCTCAACTTTTTGAAAATCAATTGGATGGTTAAAATCTCTTACATGAATAAATAGAGCATTGGAATCTTGTCCAGTTCTAATGCTATATTTATGTTGTTTTAATCTTAGTTCGAGATTTTTACCAGTTTGACCGTAATAAACTTCATCGCAAATTTTACAAGGAATCTTATAGACACATCCATCAGCATTTTGGGGGGAATTCTTTATCAAAAGCTTTTTTACTGTATCAAGATTTTTGAATACAACTTTAATATTAAAAGTCTTAAGAAGAGAAGGCATATCAACCAAGTTTTCATGGTAAGGGAGAACCAACATATTTTTAGTTGAATAAGGCTGGTTGTCCCTTTTTGGATTGTAAAAAGTATTTCTAGCAACTTTAAAAGATTTATCAATTACATTTCTTGGGTATTTTAAATCATTACCTATTTCATAAATTTTGGATATTTCCTCATCTATGAACTCAGGACTACAAATTCGTAAAGCTCTCAAAAACATTGATGAGAAAACAGACAGTTTGACTCTATCTTGATGCGAGGAATAATAGTGGATATAGGAACAGTTATTTGTAGGTTTTCTGTAAATTTTAAATTTGAATTCATTTTTACCCTTAATAATTAAAACATCTAGAAAAGGCAATGAGTTATTTTCTTCAAACTCAACAGTTAAGTTTATAGAATGGGCTAAGCTATTTAATTTTCCAAGGAAATGGTGTACATCTACATTTTTGGGCATAAGACACAAAATATCATCAACATATCTGAACCATTTAGCTCTATTAGGGAGGATTGTGTTAAGCAACCTTATTTCAAAAAATTCCATGTATAGGTTACTAAGAACAGGTGAAAGAGGATTTCATATTGCCATACCAAACTTCTGAGTGTAAAACTTATCATTAAATACAAATTTTGCATCAACAATGCAAAGTTTAATAAGTTTAATGATAGTAGGAACTGGCAATGGTAAATCATAGTTAACGAGTTCTTCAGATAAGAAACTTAATAAATCATCAACAGGAACTTTCGTAAACAAGGAAGTAACATTAAAACTAACCATGTTAAAATCATTTCAGTCAGTCAAGGAGCTTAATTTATCAACCAAGTCTATGTTGTTTTTAACATTAAAGTTAGAAATTTTGCCAACAATAGGGCTCAAAATATCAACAAACCATTTGGATAATTTATATGAAACTGACCCTATGGAGGTAATAATTGGTCTGACTGGATTCCCTGGTTTGTGTGTTTTTATTAGTCCATACATGTAAGGTAAAGATGGATTAGTGGAAGTAAATTGTTTGACTAATTCATCTTTGCCTTTCAGTAGTTTTATTGTTTTATTGAAATTGCTGTTAACGGTTTTCATACATGAGCAGATGAGGAAATATCCAAAATTTATGAAACAGGTAATGATTTAAAATACCCAAGAAATGTAATTGATAAATCTTTTAAAGTTGCTAGAAATACTGAAATCACCTGTTTACTGTGATCTTATTGCATATATATATATATATATATATATATATATATATATATATATATATATATATATATATATATATATATATATATATATATATATATATATATATATATATATATATATATATGTCGTGTGTGTGTGTGTGTGTGTGTGTGTACTCACCTAGTTGAGGTTGCAGGGGTCGAGTCCAAGCTCCTGGCCCCGAGTGTGTGTGTGTGTGTGTGTGTGTGTGTGATTATTGAAGTCCCTTGAGTTTGGCAGTACAGGAGAAACTTAACGTTAATAAAATTCTAGGATTTACAGAAGCCAATAGGTGTTGATGTAGAAATCAGCTGATACACAGTAAACAAGATTAAAAGGATCATAGGTCAGGGTTATATACCACGGTGGTATTCGTACTATCGTCACCCATGTTTTAATATAGTTTAAGAGAGATGTACAAGAGATATAAGCTAGAGAGAGTGATAAAGACACTATCGAATCTTACGTACGTAGTATAGATTCTTCGCTACTCATTAACGACACAACGTAAACATGAGGTGTTCCAGCATATTTTTGCTGGATGGAACCTTTCCACTACTCATAAAACAAAAAAGAAGAAATATTAACCCAGTTCAAACACACAGCCCAAAAAACTGAGCGATGTCTAAATACTCGGCCAAATAAAAGTTTATCTAAACATTTAAGGGAAAGCAACAATTTAAAGAAGGTGGTCAAGTGCCTTGATATGAGTGAAAAATTCTTGATTCATGATGTTAGGCTTTAAACTTCATTTATGAAACAAAGAATGGTCATATAATAGCATCTTAACTAAGATGGTTTCCCTCAGGTATCGTCTGCCCAACTATACATATGTATTACCGATCCATTAAGACTCGGAATGAGCACATTCTTTCAAGGTTGAGAGGGATTGATTATCTCAAGGTACTTCTTCATGTCTTCCACTGTTTCCTGTATTATTCTCTGTATTGTGCTGTATATCCACTTGTTGGCGGAATGTCTGCATTAAAGATGCCAATGTTGTCTATGTGTTTCATTCATTTATATGTATTTGCAACAGATTTTACTGTAGTATATCATTCAAGATAGTATGTATATCTTGTTAACCCTCGGTATATTTGTTATTTTTTGGCGATTCTGTATTTGCACTTTCTGTTAAAGACTACAAGTTACATGACTGTCCAGGACGATAGTCTCCCTGACTAACCTCAGAAAATAAGGTGGGGCTCACTTCTCTTCTTAAGAAAAAAATCTATGGATCATTCTGCATATCCCTAATAAATTTAAACTTAACAATGCAAACTGGCCGACCTTTGACCTCACGAAGAGACAGAATTAATGAAGGTTTAACATTTAGAGCTTTATGTCATAAACGATTATACACTCATGCGCATACACGCTACACACAAGCTGAAATTAACATCCTTTCTCACTAATAAAAATAATTATACAGTAAAATAATAAATACAATTATACAACGCTAAAATGTTCCGCGGCATTTACATGAACCCCTGATTCGTAGTGTCTTCGGCTCATAGCCGGGTAACAATTCTTCCAGTTGTAATCACCTAACTCAAGCGTAAAAGTTTGCAAGAGGAAAGTGGATCACTGTCACCGCCAAGTGCCAGATCAACGAGGCTGTGATGGCTGTGTGGGCCACCGGGCCGCCACCAGCAACTTTAACAGGCAATCAACAGAAAAACCTGACCCCAGGCTGGGGCAACTCTCTCTGTCCCTCTCTCAACAATATGTATAATAATAATAATAATAATAATAATAATAATAATAATAATAATAATATTTTTTTTACAAGTACAGTCCTAGCTGACATCAGTGACATATTACGATATAGAAAGCCCCTTGTTATACAGAGCATTTCAGGCAAATTAGGTTACTTTTATCCACAGGATGCGACCCACACCATTCGACTAACACCCAGGTACTTATTTTACTGCTAGGTGAACAGGGACAGTAGGTATCTTAAGGAAACATGTCCAAATATTTCCACCCGTACCGGGGATAGAAACACGGACCTCAGTGTGTGAGGCGAATGCGCTAGCAATGGAGCTCACTCTCATATTCACACTCACACACATTATTGTACTTTCACGTACTCGTACTGGCTCTCACAGTCGGTCTACTAAAAGAGGGGATCACATATGATGTGTGTACACATATATGGCTTGACTCAGTGAAACCTGGCAACCGCAGTGCCGCCACTATAATACGAGGTGTAGTGGGGAGTGAGGGAAGACCTCGTCCTGGTGCCTCAGTGCCAACACCAAGATCTTTGCTCTGCGTGACCGCAACTCGGAATTTGCTCCCCTCCAAAAATCCGATCAGATATTTCACCGATAATATTGTGAGAAGGAACCCCCAGGCGAGAGATCTTCAAAACATTATTTTTTTAATTTGACAGATTTACAGTAAAAAAATATATATTCATTAAAATTTCAATTCTAACAGGCGTCCTTGTTACTAAAACATAATAAATATTGTTTGGAGTCGTTGCTATTAATACCGACCCTTGGCAAGTTCAGCATATCACTGCAAGATCAGCAGAGACGACTGAGGTCAGGAAGCCTAGCAACCACATCACATTAACCTTCGGTCAGTGAATTTAACATTATTTATATTTTCTGTGTTAGTGTGTAATTACCTGTTTGTAAGTATCTATTTGTAACTCCAGGAACACAGCTATGATCGAGGTGTTCCCTCTTCAGTAATTTTTTCATCATTTTTTTTAGTGTTTGTGTGTACTCACCTATATGAAGTTGTAGGGGAGGGGGTCGAGTCACAGTTCCTGGTTGTGTATGTGTGTGAATCATTAAAATTTGTATTATAATATGGTTTTGAACATAATCTATATTCTTATATATATATATATATATATATATATATATATGTGTGTGTGTGTGTGTGTGTGTGTGTGTGTGTGTGTGTGTGTGTGTGTGTGTGTGTGTGTGTGTGTGTGTGTGTGTGTGTGTGTGTGTGTACTCACCTAATTGTACTCACCTAATTGCGGTTGCAGGGGTCGAGACTCAGCTCCTGGCCCCGCCTCTTCACTGATCGCTACTGGATCCCCTCTCTGCTTCCTGAGCTTTGTCATACCTCTTCTTAAAACTATGTATGGTTCCTGCCTCCACTACTTCACTTGCTAGGCTATTCCACTTGCTGACAACTCTGACTGAAGAAATACTTCCTAACGTCCCTTTGACTCGTCCGAGTCTTCAGCTTCCAGTTGTGACCCCTTGTCCCTGTGTCCCCTCTCTCGAACATCCTATCTCTGTCCACCTTGTCTATTCCCCGCAGTATCTTGTATGTCGTTATCATGTCTCCCCTGACCCTTCTGTCCTCCAGTGTCGTCAGTCCGATTTCCCTTAACCTTTCCTCGTACGACATTCCCTTGAGCTCTGGGACTAGCCTTGTTGCAAACCTTTGTACTTTCTCTAACTTCTTGACGTGCTTGACCAGGTGTAGGTTCCAGACTGGTGCTGCATACTCCAGTATGGGCCTAACATACACAGTGTACAGTGTCTTGAACGATTCCTTATTAAGGTATCGGAACGCTATTCTCAGGTTTGTCAGGCGCCCGTATGCTGCAGCGGTTATTTGGTTGATGTGTGCCTCCGGTGATGTGCTCGGTGTTATGGTCACCCCAAGGTCTTTCTCCCTGAGTGAGGTCTGTAGTCTTTGTCCACCTAGCCTATACTCTGTCTGCGGTCTTCTTTGCCCCTCCCCAATCTTCATGACTTTGCATTTGGCTGGATTGAATTCGAGAAGCCAGTTGCTGGACCACATGTCCAGCCTGTCCAGGTCTCTTTGCAGTCCTGCCTCATCCTCGTCCGATTTAATTCTTCTCATCAACTTCACGTCATCTGCGAACAGGGACACTTCAGAGTCTATTCCTTCCATCATGTCGTTCACATATATCAAAAATAGCACTGGTCCTAGAACTGACCCCTGTGGGACCCCGCTCGTAACAGGCGCCCACTGTGATACCTCTTCACGTACCATGACTCGTTGCTCCCTCCCTGTCAGGTATTCCCTTATCCATTGCAGTGCCCTCCCTTTTACGTGCGCCTGATCCTCCAGCTTCTGCACTAATCTCTTGTGGGGAACTGTGTCAAAGGCCTTCCTGCAGTCTAGGAAAACGCAATCTACCCACCCCTCTCTCTCGTGTCTTACTTCTGTTACCTTGTCATAAAACTCCAGGAGGTTTGTGATACAAGATTTGCCTTCCATGAACCCATGCTGGTTTTCATTTATAATCTTGTTCCTTTCCAGGTGTTCGACCACTCTCCTCCTGATAATCTTCTCCATGACTTTGCACACAATACATGTCAGAGACACAGGTCTGTGTGTGTGTGTACTCACCTATTTGTGGTTGCAGGGGTCGAGTCATAGCTCCTGGCCCCGCCTCTTCACTGATTGCTACTAGGTCCTCTCTCTCCCTGCTACATGAGCTTTATCATACCTCGCCTTAAAACTATGTATGGTTCCCGCCTCCACTACTTCACTTTCTAGACTATTCCATGACTTGACTACTCTATGACTGAAGAAATACTTCCTAACATCCCTTTGATTCATCTGAGTCTTCAACTTCCAATTGTGACCTCTTGTGTCTGTGTCCCATCTCTGGAACATCCTGTCTTTGTCCACCTTGTCTATTCCGCGCAGTATTTTATATGTCGTTATCATGTCTCCCCTGACCCTCCTGGCCTCCAGTGTCGTCAGGCCGATTTCCCTCAACCTTTCTTCGTAGGACAATCCCCGTAGCTCTGTGTGTGTGTGTGTGTGTGTGTGTGTGTGTGTGTGTGTGTGTGTGTGTGTGTGTGTGTGTGTGTGTGTGTGTGTGTGTGTGTGTCTGCCTGCATTTTTGCTTGCAACGTTTGATAAAGGTAGAAGGAAGGTGGTGGTCGTCAAGAAACA
>NC_091355.1:8487043-8567043 GCF_038502225.1 Cherax quadricarinatus
TCACGTACATAGTGTTGCAATGTATCAGCTCGAGCTGGGGGACTTCGTTAGAGCAATAAGAATATTAAGTCTTCCATTAAACGCTAATCATGGACATGAGCTTCAAAGGTTTCCTTCCAGCAGAGCTGGAGTTACTGTTACCCAAGAATTACTATCTCTCAGGATATCCTCTCCCGTACACAGGAGATGGAATGGGTGCAACCGATATTATATATAGGAGACGGGAGTGGGGGGGGGAGACAAATCTGGATGATAAAATACATCTAACTACATCCACCTTAAATTGTAACAGATTCTCTGTCATCCATAAATATTCTAAACTCTACGAATGTCAGCTGTGTTATGTTTGTGTTAAGAGCCAGACACAGCTACTAGAGGATTGTAAACAGTGGAGTCTGAGTACATGATGGAAATGTGTGAGTGAACAAACACAGGAAGAAGAGTGAGTGAACAAGCACTGGAAGAATGTGTGAGTGAACAAACACAGGAAGAAGAGTGAGTGAACAAGCACTGGAAGAATGTGTGAGTGAACAACAAGTTCCAACAATCATGAACATGAGAGGGAACATAAGAGCGCTTAGTGTGGAAATTGATAGTTGTTGATTGTGGCGACCACTGTCCTGCTAGTGGTGCAGGTGTTAGTGGTGGCGTGGTGCAGGTGTTAGTGGTGGCGTGGTGCAGGTGTTGGTGCTTGGTGGTGGTGCAGGTGTTAGTGGTGGCGTGGTGCAGGTGTTAGTGGTGGCGTGGTGCAGGTGCTAGTGGTGGCGTTGTGCAGGTGTTGGTGCTTGGTGGTGGTGCAGGTATTAGTGGTGGCGTGGGGCAGGTGTTAGTGGTGGCGTGGTGCAGGTGTTAGTGGTGGCGTGGTGCAGGCGTTAGTGGTGGCGTGGTGCAGGCGTTAGTGGTGGCATGGTGCAGGCGTTAGTGGTGACGTGGTGCAGGCGTTAGTGGTGGCGTGGTGCAGGCGTTAGTGGTGGCATGGTGCAGGCGTTAGTGGTGGCGGTGCAGGCGTTAGTGGTGGCGTGGTGCAGGCGTTAGTGGTGGCGTGGTGCAGGCGTTAGTGGTGGCGTGGTGCAGGCGTTAGTGGTGGCGTGGTGCAGGTGTTAGTGGTGCAGGTGTTAGTGGTGGTGGTGCAGGTGTTAGTGGTGGTGGTGCAGGTGTTAGTGGTGGTGATGCAGATGTTAGTGGTGGTGGTGCAGGTGTTAGTGGTGGTGGTGCAGGTGTTAGTGGTGGTGGTGCAGGTGTTAGTGGTGGCGTGGTGCAGGTGTTAGTGGTGGTGGTGCAGGTGTTAGTGGTGGTGGTGCAGGTGTTAGTGGTGGTGGTGCAGGTGTTAGTGGTGGTGGTGCAGGTGTTAGTGGTGGTGGTGCAGGTGTTAGTGGTGGTGGTGCAGGTGTTAGTGGTGGTGGTGCAGGTGTTAGTGGTGATGGACCAAGAGAAAGAATAAAGAACAAAACATTTAACCAGTTGTTTAAACTATTTTTTGAGTTGTTCTAACCCCATGTGTGTTCTTCTAACGTATGTTATTCTAACATGTGTGTTCTTCTAACGTATGTTATTCTAACATGTGTGTTCTTCTAACGTATGTTATTCTAACATGTGTGTTCTTCTAACGTATGTTATTCTAACATGTGTGTTCTTCTAACATATGTTATTCTAACATGTGTGTTCTTCTAACGTATGTTATTCTAACATGTGTGTTCTTCTAACGTATGTTATTCTAACATGTGTGTTCTTCTAACGTATGTTATTCTAACATGTGTGTTCTTCTAACATATGTTATTCTAACATGTGTGTTCTTCTAACGTATGTTATTCTAACATGTGTGTTCTTCTAACGTATGTTATTCTAACATGTGTGTTCTTCTAACGTATGTTATTCTAACATGTGTGTTCTTCTAACGTATGTTATTCTAACATGTGTGTTCTTCTAACGTATGTTATTCTAACATGTGTGTTCTAACGTATGTTATTCTAACATGTGTGTTCTTCTAACGTATGTTATTCTAACATGTGTGTTCTTCTAACGTATGTTATTCTAACATGTGTGTTCTTCTAACGTATGTTATTCTAACATGTGTGTTCTTCCAACATGTTTTATTCTAACATGTGTGTTATTCTAACACCATGTGTGGTATTGGGTAGTGTAGGAGGCAGATGACTATCAAGTACCACTGCACCACACACACAGTCAGGGTACCACTGCACCACACACACTGTCAGGGTACCACTGCACCACACACACTGTCAGAGTACCACTGCACCGCACACACTGTCAGGGTACCACTGCACCACACACACTGTCAGGGTACCACTGTACCACACACACTGTCAGGGTACCACTGCACCACACACACTGTCAGGGTACCACTGCACCACACACACTGTCAGGGTACTACTGCACCACACACACTGTCAGGGTACCACTGCACCACACACACTGTCAGGGTACCAATGCATCACACACTGAGGGTACCACTGTACCACACCGTGAGGGGTACCACTGCACAACACACAGTGAGGGTACTACTACACCACACCCTGTGAGGGGTACCACTGCACCACACACACTGTGAGAGTACCACTGCACCACACTGTGAGGGTACCACTGCACTACACTGAGGGTACCACTGCACCACACTGTGAGGGTAACACTGCACCACACTGAGGGTACCACTGCACCACACACACTGTGAGTACCACTGCACCACACTGTGAGAGTACCACTGCACCACACTGTGAGGGTACCACTGCACCACACACGCTGTGAGGGTACCACTGCCCCACTCTGTGAGGGTACCACTGCAACACACACTCAGGGTACCACTGCACCACTGAGGGTAACACTGCACCACTGAGGGTAACACTGCACCACACTGTGAGGGTACCACTGCACCACACACAGTGAGGGTACCACTGCACCACACTGTGAGGGTACCACTGCACCACACACTGAGGGTACCACTGCACCACACTGTGAGGGTACCACTGCACCACACTGTGCGGGTATCACTGCACCACACACAGTGAGGGTACCACTGCACCACACACTGTGAGGGTACCACTACGCCACACACTGAGGGTACCACTGCACCACACTGTGAGGGTACCACTGCACCACACTGTGAGGGTACCACTGCACCACACTGTGAGGGTATCACTGCACCACACTGAGGGTACCACTGCACCACACTGTGAGGGTACAACTGCACCACACTGTGAGGGTACAACTGCACCACACTGTGAGGGTACAACTGCACCACACTGTGAGGGTACCACTGCACCACACACTGAGGGTACCACTGCACCACACACTGTGAGGGTACCACTGCGCCACACACTGAGGGTACCACTGCGCCACACACTGAGGGTACCACTGCACCACACTGAGGGTACCACTGCACCACACTGTGAGGGTACCACTGCACCACACTGTGAGGGTACAACTGCACTACACACTGTGAGGGTACAACTGCACCACACACTGAGGGTAACACTGCACCACACACAGTGAGGGTACAACTGCACCACACACTGTGAGGGTACCACTGCACCACACTGTGAGAGTACCACTGCACTACACACTGTGAGGGTACCACTGCACCACACTGTGAGGGTACCACTGCACCACACTGTGAGGGTACCACTGCACCACACACTGTGAGGGTACAACTGCGCTGCACACTTTGAGGGTACTACTGCACCACACTGTGAGGGTACCACTGCACCACACTGTGAGGGTACCACTGCACCACACTGTGAGGGTATCACTGCACCACACACAGTGAGGGTACCACTGCACCACACACTTTGAGGTTACTACTGCACCACACTGTGAGGGTACCACTGCACCACACTGTGAGGGTACCACTGCACCACACTGTGAGGGTATCACTGCACCACACACAGTGAGGGTACCACTGCACCACACACTGTGAGGGGTACCACTGCACCACACACTGAGGGTACCACTGCACCACACATTGAGGGTACCACTGCACCACACTGTAAGGGTACAACTGCACCAAACACTGTGAGGGTACCACTGCACCACACTGTGAGGGTACCACTGCACCACACACTGTGAGGGTACCACTGCACCACACACTGAGGGTACCACTGCACCACACACTGTGAGGGTACCACTGCACCACACTGTGAGGGTACCACTGCACCACACACTGTGAGGGTACCACTGCACCACGCACTGTGAGGGTACTACTGCACCACACACTGTGAGGGTACCACTGCACCACACACTGTGAGGGTACCACTGCACCACACACTGAGGGTACCACTGCACCACACACTGTGAGGGTACCACTGCACCACACACTGAGGGTACCACTGCACCACACTGAGGGTACCACTGCACCACACTGAGGGTACAACTGACTCTCTGAGTGTCTCACACCTAATTTTCTTCCAGGGATGGGGCCCTTAAATATGGAGGAAAGGCTCCTGATCCAAGGAACCGGAGATACCCTCTATTTCCTAGAATCAAACCTGATTACTTTCCATTCCCCAGAAATTGACAGACCTTTCCAGGTTCAGTGCTGCCCTGTGAACATAAAATTTCATTTCGAAACCTAGCACACACAGGAGTCGACTAGTACCTAAGACCCGCGTCATAAAATATTTGTCCTGTTTCCTGACAAACCTTGCCTAAGCACCCAGACACCTATTTACTGCTAGGTGAACAGGGACCACGGGTGTTTACGTCTACCTAACGTATCCTAAGTACATAGAGAGGCTGGGTACGACAATGAGCGTCGGAAAACCAACGACGATGTGTTCAAAACACCCATGTTGATTTTCGCACGCTATCTCAGTCTCTCACAAACGCATTTTTTTTCCTTAAGAGGCATTGTAAGTGTGAGTAATAATAATAATAATAATAATAATAATAATAATAATAATCTTTTTTTCTACAAGTACATAGTACAACTTATATATACCTAGCTGACATCACTGACATATGCAGAACATTTCGGGCAACTTGTGTTAATTTTGTCCCCAGGCTGCGACTCGCACCATTCGACTAACACCCAGGTACCTGTTTTACTGCTAGGTGAACAGGGACAGCAGGTGTCTTAAGGAAGCGTGCCCAATGTTTCCACCAGTACCGAGGATCGAGGAGAATCTTAAGTGTAAACGAGTCACTAACCCCGTGTGTTGCATGTTGCAGAGTGCTGGACGGTGTATGGACAGACCACGTGCTTCTCACTGCGACCACCGTGGCTACACACCTCCAGACCAGTGGTCAAGCCTCCCTTGGCGCCAGACCAGATCCGTACTCTGTTCACACTCTTCACAAGGCTCAACGATACTGTTCCAGCGGTAAATATATAAATAATAATAATAATAATAATAATAATAATAATAATAATAATAATAATAAAAGTCACAATATCGTGGCTAAGGCAACTCAAAAATATCTCACACTGTGGGGGAAAAACTTCCTATGACGATGTTTCGGTCCGTCTTGCACCTTTATCAAGGCACGACTTAGTGTTTAGGAAAGATCGAAACGTTGTCCAGAGTTTCTTGTTCTTGGTTAACAGGACCACTTATATGTTATGCCGCATCAAGCCCAGATTTCCTGCCCGAAGTGTGGGTAAGTTATGAACAAATATATATACCGAGTGCATACCAGGCATATCTCTCAATGTATACACACTGAAATATATACCTTTCACAGGCTATATAAAAATACTAATGTTTTTATTATTAATTCTGCTAAACTTGTTCATGGCCTCAATGTAAATGAGTCACATTGACTTCATTTTTAGGTTCTCCAAATTTAAATCTTATATAATTTACCTTCAATATTTACCTATAGCAATTTTGTGTATTGAAAGCAATGTATGAATGTTTGTAGAACCATACGTAAAATATTATCATGTTTGTAGAAAAACACTAAATCCGGAGGGGCCATAAAGCGCCTTGGGTATGGGAAGAAATTAGATGTGAACTTAGAAAATGAAGGTTTGTTCCAACTCCCCAGCTTAAAAAGACAGTCCTTTCCTGTCATCAAGGAACTCTCCACCTTGAAGGCACCGTAGGAATAATAGAACAAAGCTTTCCTTATGTTGGGATATCTTGTGTTACCTTGTTTTATTTTATGTTGGTGTTGCTCGCAGACGCTGGACCCTGGCGACCTGAGTTCCGTGGTGAATGCTCCCTTCATCCTAGACAAGCCCTTCACTGTCATCTCTCATGGCTACTCGTCGTACGGTGGTACCGCCTGGGTGAAGGTAAGTCAGATAATGTGTACCCCACCTACGTTCCCTGGGTTAATGTAAGTCTGGTCCTGTGTACCTTACCTACGTTCCTGGGTTAATGTAAGTCAGGTCCTGTGTACCTCACCTACGTTCCCTGGGTTAATGTAAATCAGGTCCTGTGTACCTCACCTACGTCTCCTAGGTAAGTCATCTATGGTGTCAGTGAAAGGTGTCAATTTTTGAGGGAAAATGTTAAGTCCTGGGAATTATCGCCTCCCGCGGTCCGGTCTCAGCCGGGCTTCCTAAAGTTGAAAGGAAATATTCCTAAACTTTTTAACAGATACACATATAAAAAGTAAAGATAAGTGCATGCTGAATGTAAAGGTAAGAAAATGGTTAACATGGACACATCCTGGACAACACATGTTACCTTTGTCCTTTTCCCTCCCGTCCACCCAGGAGCTTCTCAGCATAAAGATAACTCAGTAACATACTCCAACAGATATAGGCTCGGCATTATCATTACACATTATTCTTAAGATAACAGTGGAAGCTATACGATAACTTAAGTGTGTGATAGGAGCGGGCCACCTTTAATACCCACACTATCAAAGTTTAGAGAGCCAGGGTAATCTGAGTGACGCCTGCATAAGAGACGTGAGTTTTAGGAATCACGAGTGATCTAGCTACCTGGGGATGGATGTAGTGATCATCGCCCCAGTCGCCCGGTCTGAAACCAGGCCTGGTTCAAAGCCTGGTCACACGGGCCAAAAGGAGAGCATAGCTTCACCAATGAATGAAATGTATGCATAACTTTCCCTTCTAAATTACCGTGAAAGTATGTTCAAGAATACTGATATGTCACATATACCTGGAGGGTGTTACGGGGGTCAACGCCCCCGTGGCCCGGTACATGACCATAGTTCTTCCTGACAAATGCATTATTGAAATAAAAGTCGTGAGAGGAAAATAATATTCACCAATATATACACTAGTGAGCCTTTCTTCTAATAATTGTTTCGTATCTCGTATCTTCCCGTGACAGATGTTGACAGGGGAGCTACTTCGAGCCAGCGACCAGAATGTGATAGTGGTGGACTGGAGCATGGGGGCCAGACCACCATACACACAGGCGGTGGCTAACATCAGGCTAGTGGGAGCACAGCTAGCATACCTCATACACACTCTTAATGTATGTTGTGTACTCATTATTGTGGCAGATAATGCCTTTTTTTTACTTGCTACTGTATCGTGAAAGCTATTTTATAGCTAGCCAGTGTATCATGCATTTCTCACAATTTAATTTATATGACTTCTTGGTAATATTTGTATACTAAACTCCTGAGTCCTTCCTCTGTATGGTGTTCCAACTACTTTCTGTGGTCGGATTTCCCTCTCTCCTATTTCCATTACATATCATTTAAAAACATTAAACTCCACCATCCACGGATTTACCTACCTCTATCTGGAGAGGTAGGTAGATCCATATCTCACTCCATTTGTTCAGTTTATCACTACCCCTCATAACCTCAGCACCACCCCTCACCACACCACTCCAGACCCTTCCCCCCCTTTCACCTTATAACCCCCAGTATTGCCGCTGATCCACCCTGCCTATCACTTTTCAGAAATTTGCAGACGTTCCCATCTCGTCCTTCCACCTGGTGGGTCACAGTCTTGGCTCTCACCTGAACGGCCACACGGGCACCTACCTCAGAGATACCTATGGACTCTTCCTGCCCAGGATCACTGCTCTAGACCCGGCCGAGCCTTACTTCAACGACACCCACACTATCACCCGCCTCGACCCCTCTGACGCACTTTTTGTCGACGTTATCCACACGGATGACTCACCCATCCTGGGTTTTCCCCTCAGTGAGTAGCAATGTTGAACAGTGTTTTAAATGTGTTATTTTAGTTTTCCTCCTTGTTTATTTCTTGTTTCAACTTCCTGTGTTTGTTCTTGTTTCATCCTACTGTGTTGGTGAGTTAACATATGACTAAGACCAGTGTCAGGAAACACTTGTCTTGTTTGGGCCATCATATGACTAAGTGTCAAGAAACACTTGTCCTGTTTGAGTTATCATATGACTAAGACCAGTGTTAGGAAACACTTGTACTGATTGCTGTAGTACCGCTGACAGCAGTGGATATTGACACACAGGGCTGGTCAGCATGTTACTAAGGCTTGTGTCCTGAGATACCCGTTTCCTGACGGACGAAACACCGCCAGTTATGATGTTTATTTCCATTTGTATTTTGTGTTTAATATACTTTTTTGCAACAAACCGGTCGTATCCCACCGAGGCAGGCTGACCCCTCAAAAAAATAAAAAACGAAAGTTTTTCTTTATTTTTAAGTTAGTAATTTATACAGGAGAAGGGGTTACCAGCACATTTCTTCCGGCATTTCAGTCGCCTCTTACAACACCATGGCTTACGAAGGAACACTTCTTTCCACTTCCCCATGGAGACAAGAGGAAATAACGAACAAGAATTAAGAAAATAGAAGAAACCCGAGATGGGTGTGGGTGTATATATGCGTGTACATGCATGTGTAGTGTGACCTAAGTGTAAGTAGAAGTAGCAAGATATACCTGTCATCCCATGTGTTAATAAGACAAGACACCAGCAATTCTACCATCATGTAAAACAAATACAGGATTCCATTTCACACTTGGCGGGACGGTAGTGCCTCCCTGGGTGGTTGCTGTCTACCAACCTACTACCACAGGACGGTAGTATCTCCCTGGGTGGTTGCTGTCTACAACCTACTACCACAGGACGGTAGTACCTCCTGGGTGGTTGATGTCTACCAATCTACTACCACAGGACGGTAGTACCTCCTGGGTGGTTGATGTCTACCAATCTACTACCACAGGACGGTAGTACCTCCTGGGTGGTTGATGTCTACCAATCTACTACCTAGGTAATATACTTTTAGGTTAAGTAATTTACTTTACTGTTGCTAAGTGTGTTTGTTTCCGTAGGTGTAGGAATGACCCAGCCAATTGGTCACCTGGATTTTTTTCCTAATGGCGGTCATCAGCAACCAGGATGTGATGGTAAGTACTAATCCATGCTGAGTACATCCCCCATTCTTTGTGCTATATCAGGTTGAGTACATACCCAGTCTTTGTGCTATACCATGCTGAGTACATCCCCATTCTTTGTGCTATATCATGTTGAGTACATCCCCATTCTTTGTGCTATATGTTGAGTACATCCCCATTCTTTGTGCTATATCATGTTGAGTACATCCCCATTCTTTGTGCTATACCATGTTTAGTACATCCCCAATCTTTGTGCTATATCATGAATACATCCCCAGTCTTTGTGCTATACCATGTTGAGTACATCCCCAGTCTTTGCGCTATACTGTGTTGAGTATATCTCGTCTTTGTGCTATACCTTGAGTACATCCCCGTCTTTGTGCTATACAATGTTGAGTGGTTTAGCATTTGATCCTATGTTTGTACCCTTATAGCTAATACAACTTTCAAAACAGTAGGTCCTATGTAAAGCGATAAACCCGTGTAGGTTATTCAGCGAGGTATTGGGAGGAAGGTTCGATCTTCCGTCTATTCAAATCTATATTAATGTGTTGTGCTGTGTGTGACAGGAAACATCCAGTGTCAACATCACCGCGCCATCACACTCTTCACTGAGTCCATCAGACAGTCCTGCCCCCTGTCGGCTGTATCCTGCAACTCTTATGAAGAATTTATTGAGGCGAGTTACTTGTTCTGTAAATCTCGTGTAGTATCTTATATTTGGGATTTTGGTTTGGTATTCTTGTTCTTCCTTCTCTTCTTGTTTATGATAAACTGTCTTCTAGTATTTAGTCAACTTACTCCATAATTTGTAATAATTTAGGGTTAAGAATTAATCTAAGTTTGCCCGAAATGCCTAGTCATGCTAGGTGTCCTAGTGGCCCCTCTGTAATTTAGTATTTTACTATATGTAAACCACGCAGTAACCAAAATCTGTAAACCCCGCATTGCAATCATTATAGAGAATAAACTTGATTGATTGATTGATTGATTCTATTCTTGCTGTTGGATCAATTCTTGTTCCTTTTAATTGTTCGTGTATCATAAAATCTCCTCCGATCGGTTTCAAACTTTCAACACGTATCAAACTCAGATGAATGATGCGATTAACATTAGAATGTGTTGATGCCACTTTTCTAACATTATTTCTAAAACAACGTAGTATTCTTTTCAGTGAAATAACTTGAGTGCCTCTTCTGATTGGCTTTAGTTTTTAATGACTAATGCATCTTATGGGCAAGGTGATGCTCGATAGATTTAGGATTTGTGTATGCAAATTTGACACTTTATTAACAAAGTTAATAAACAGAGTTACTTAATTCCAATTTCAAATTGAAAATGCCTTTTCTGATTGTCTTTAAACGTTCAAGAGTGTTGGGTGTTTAGTAAGAATTTGGAATATCTGGGAAAATTATACACGAGGGAACATTATTGAGGGTGATACTGATAAGTCTTTCACGTATGGCATACATTATTTATTCACCCTTATTCTACCTTAAAATATTAGATAAAATTATATCAGTGTGACGGAGGTGTTACTGACACAGGGCGAGTGTTGGGGTTGTGATGGCGACCATTACTGTTCTCCCATGGGGGTGGCTGCTGCTCCTCTCCCACTCCAGCCTCTCACTAAGTTCTTCCTCCACACCAATGACCACAGTCCATACTGCGGTAAGTGAACCTCTTGTGAAGGCAGCAGTACCTTATTTCATGCTCAAAATGCTAATGTGGAATGAACCAGCACTGAATCATATATCACTTGTACAACAATGTCATAGCGAAAATGAATATACAATATTTTCACATCTGACTGATGCGTATGTTTCCTTAAAGATTTTTTTTCTCTCAAAGTGTTATGATACTTGCTACAGGTTACCACTACCGTGTCAGTGTGGAGGTGAACAACAACACAGAGGCCAGGCAACACGACGGAGAGTTTGCCATCATCTACCTCAGACTCACTGGCAACAAGGACAAGTCTCAGGCTATACAACTCTCAGAGAAGTACGGTTAAATTATATATATTTTTTATCGTACATACATAATACTGCATAGATAACTGAACTGTAATGAACACTTGTTAATACTCAATAAAAGCCACACGGAGACAAACTCGGAAGATTACTTGGTCTGTATATTTCGATCCCTTTCTGAGATCCAGATCTGAAGAGGATCCTAGAAGGGAATCGAAATTTACCGACCAATTAATCCCCTAAGTTTGTCTCCATATGGGTTATTAATACTGGATGTTGACATCTACGCACTCCCCTGTCCTAACACGATTACGTACCCACATGTGACATGTACGTTTTTATCTTAGGAAAATCTATCTACTTTTATAAAGACAAGTACAAATTCGCACAGTGACTATAGATTTTACTATCCCTCCAGATACAAACATGGTGCATAAATATAGATGTAATTCTAGACGAGATGTGAGGTTTTGATACAAAGGTAGAGTATACAGACAATGTAAATAAGGCACACAATAGGATAAGTCTTTAGTGGATAAAACTCCACAATAAGATGTCATAATCATTGTGTGTCTTATTTACGAACTGTGAGATGGAAATGAAAACAGGTAATACAGCAGCAATTTATAAGAGGACCAAGACAAGAATAAAAGGAAAATTAGCAAGGCATTGGTAAATCCTGAAATACGCGGCACAAAAATGTAATGTAACAGATACGAATGGATGATTATGGAACATTTTGTTCATAATAACTGAAAAAAAAAACACTAGAAAAATAAAAGTGGAGAGAAAAAAATTGCTGAGACAGTAATGGGGAATTTCCCGAGTCAGAATGTTGGATATAAATAACAAAGTTTAGAGATGGTGTCAAAATGACAACACTGGATCCACTTATTAGAACAGAAAGAACCGAGAACAGTATAGAACGTAATGTATTAAAGCAGTGGTTCCCAAACTGGGGGTAAATTACCCCCTGGGGGTAATTTAACCATTTTTGGGGGGTAATGGAGGGGTGACAGAAAAAAAAGTTATGAATTCTGAAAATCAAGAAAACAACGCGGTACCCGGTATGAGGATTATTGTTAACTTTGTCTTAGTATATAAAGTTGTAAAGTAAACCTATAAGTAATAAAGTTAAACCAAATAACAATAAACATCAAAAACTAATATACAGTATTAGAAAAGAAGAAATATATAGCTAAGTGTGTGGAAACCCAAAAGTATTTTGACAAGTATGCTTCAGGACAAAAGTCACTCAGTAGCCCAGATCGACCTGTCCAGTATGCGTCACTCACTTCCTGAGGCTGCCTCTATTTCACACTGTCAGTTTATCTGTGAGCATCAGCCGAGGTAGACATAAGCTGGTATGTATGTGTACTGCCCTGTGCAGTATATAGTTAGTATTTACCCACTGTTACTGTGAATTTGTAGCTATTAATTTTATATATAATGTATGTGTGGTTCTTACGTTTTCAATGGTTTTGCCAGGATTAGCAGAGTATGCGAGGCTGTATACGTTCACGTTTAGCCATATATATCAATAATAACAACATTTTGTGAAAGGGGTAACATGCTTTATGTGGCATGTTAAATTGGGTAACAAGCTGAAAAAGTTTGGGAACCACTGTATTAAAGTCAGAAAACGAATAGAAAGAGTACAGCAAGGTGACTTATACCAAACATCTAAAACTATTAGTACATGCCATCAGGATAATTCTCATGCAATAAGAGAGAAAACGGGAAAAACTCACGAATAATAACAGGGAATTCTGCGGAAACCTCAATATAAGATTCCAAGAAGTATTAACGATCGAAATAGGTCACCTGCCGGAAACGGAAGACGAGAAATCTTGCCACACCATTGTAGACCACACAGTTGTGACAGAAGAAGTACAGAGAAGGCACTTAAACTAACCGATGTCATCACAGTCAATTGGACAAGATAAAATATCATGATGTTGTTAAAGGAGACGGAAGGAGGAACTGCAACAAACCAGTGAAGACAGGAGAGTCGCAAGAAAACTAAAAATGCAGAACCGAACTTGAAAAACGAAAGCAGACAAGAGATGTTAAATTACAAACAAGTGTCGTTGGTATGCATACCTTGCAGCGTAGAGAAGATAGTAAGGAGTAAGCTAGATAATTACCTGGAAAACACGGGCTCATAGAATGACTATGAGAGAGATAAACTGAAATATAAGTGGAGTGCATATTCCTAGAGTCAAAAAACTTACTCTAAAGCCCCTCACAAAGTGGGAAGATAGTCCAGTAGTAAAGAGAATATTCAGCAAGCAGACGGCAGAGGGTATAGTGATGGAAGACGTGTGATGGAAGACGTGTAAGGATGGAGAGAAGCAACATGTAAAGTGCCACAAGTGTCAGGTCTTGGACTCTGTTCATGATGCAATATAAATGGTTTAGAAAATCGACTGAGACACTTTTGCAGTGTTCCATTATCCATTGTTCATGATATTTGTAAATGACTTAATTGAGGATATAGACTCCTACATGTCAGTGTTTGAAGATGATGCAAAACTAATATGGAGACTAAGGACAAGACGGCTGCCAGGAATAGTCCAGTAAGTGGTTATTGGAATTCACTTCCAGCAAATTCAGAATTATGAGTATGGGAAAAGGATTTAGGCTGTAACACCTGAATGGGAGACATCTTATGGAATAGGTAATGAAGGGAAACTAAGGATGGACATTACACCAAACCTCCGCCTAAAGCACACAAACAGAATAACACTGGCGACACAAAGCTGACAAACGTAAGAACAACATTCAAGAATTTGAACAAGAAGGCATTAAGATTACTGTAGATGTCATACATGAAACCAGCTCTGAAATATGCAGTGCCAGCATGAAAACTTCATCTCATCAAGAATAAAAAAAAAACTGAAAACGTGTAAGAGTCAAGGCCCAAGAGTGCTGCAAAATGAAGGTAAAGTAGAACAGCTAGAACTTCCGTCACCAGAAGATCAAATAATCGGAGGAAACATGTTCCTAACTTAGAAACAAAGTATATAGGGATAACCAACTTCAAATGGTAGAGCACAGAACTAGGGGACAAATGTGAACAAAACTTTGAAATGAGTCATATTTCTTGTCCTTGTATTATCAACAGAATACAAGTTAACACACACACACGCACATTATATATATATATATATATATATATATATATATATATATATATATATATATATATATATATATATATATATATCTCCGAATAGGTAAAACTTGCGATTTTGGCTTAAATAGCAACGCTTTTCTTGCCGAATAAGGCAAGCGAAAATTTGTGTATGCAATAATTTCGCAAAAATCATTCTGAACCTAACGAAAAAAAAATATATTTAATTGTGTTTGTTTATTATTAAATTATTATAACTTAGCTAAAATATATTTAGTTGAATTAGGCTGAATTAAACTGCGCTTGTTATAATAAGGTTAGGTAAGTTTTCCAAGGTTCTTTTAGTACAAAATTATTAATTTTTACATTAACATAAATTAAAAATATATATATATTTAAACGTATAAAAAATTTTTTTAGAAAGGACTTAATTTTAAATGAGTTCTTGCTAAATGACCAATTTTACGTATTCGACACGATATAAACATCAGACCAGGGAACGGATGGGGGTTGAACCCATGGCATGTGAGTTGTAAAACTCCAGGTCAGTGGTTTGTTTGTAATTGTGTTATTATATTTTGACTCACAAAGTCATAATTAAATTGCAGGTTCCTACTGCATATTAACAACAGAATACAAGTGTCAGTGTTAATGTCAGAATTATGTTAATTATACAGTAACAGTGCATACTGACAGTAAGTAAATAAAACACACAATTCGTGTTATGGCATTTTATTCTGAAGTGGTGTCGTCCTCTGGGCGACAGCAACATACCATATAACCCGAACTGTGTCATATTTCCACAAGTTAAGAGTAGTATTTTATAAATGTAACAGTAACTCCAGGGTTCCTCTCGGTTACTGTGTTAGACGTTCTACAGTCTCTCTTCTGTTAATTAAGCTTACGCTCAGAGTTACCAATCTGTAACGCTACTGACTGACTCTCACTAGGTCACGTTACTACGAGGCAGGAACGGTACACCGTCGTGTTATTCTGACCCATGATCTGGGTCACTTAAAGACGGTAGGAGTGACCTTGCAGTACCCTGGCTTTATGTTCAACTTTATGATCTGGCGACTTAAGAACCCAGTGCTCCATCTCAAGTCCATCACCATTGAACCCCTGGGACAAAATGTTAAGTGAGTAAAATGAATGCATTATTATTATTACTGCTGTTATTATTAATAATACTAATGCTATTATTACTATTATTATTGCTATTATTTTTATATTATTATTGGGACACGCTAAACCAGTAGGGATCATACAGCTCTTAGGGAATGGGGGGTAATTAGGTTTGATGTGAGAGCGCATATTCCTTGGATCAAGAGCAGTTCATCGGCATTAAAGGTATAGCCACTGAAACGACACTACTGAACAGAACACAAGAACCCTTCACAAGTTATCACATGGAAAACGCTGTGATGTTTACATGTATAAAATTTACAAATTGGCACTTACACATCCCACGAACAATCTGAACCTTTTTTTTTGAGTAAGATACATCAACGCTGAAAGCTTAAAGCCGATCCGAAGAGAAGTTTTCAAGGTCTTGCTTAGAATCTCTTCCGGGTTTATAACATGGACAAGAGTGCACCTACATATCACAACATCAACATGAATCTTTAACCCACAACCGTAAAGCAGCGTTTAAACTTGAAGTAGATAAGTTTAAACATTTTGAAATTAAACGCGAAAACTTCGAAGACAAAAAAATCCGATCATCACTATAGATTCTCCTCCTCGGAGAATACCAATACCTGAAGTATACCTGGAGGGTGTTCCGGGGGCCAACACCCCCGTGGCCCGGTCCACGACCAGGCCTCCCGGTGGATCAGGGTCTGATTAACCAGGCTGCTACTGCTGGCCGCACGCAAACCGACGTATGAACCATATATACAACTGAAAAGACTGATACAGTTGCAATTTTTTCTTGTAACCTTCAAAAATTTACATTTTATATAATGAAAAATATATCAGACGTTTTCGGATATGAATGATATATATAAATGAAATTAAATATTTAGGAAACCATTCAACAAAAGACATTAAAACGATATATAATGCTGAAATAGCCACAAATTTAACTAACATCTTTTTTATGCAGGTAAAACGATATATAATGATGAAATAGCCACAAATTTAACTAACATCTTTTTTATGCAGGTGGCGGTACTGCTTCGAGGACACTATACAACGCATGGGGCGAGAATACAAACTGACCGACGATCATTACTGTTAAGTGCCGGGCTCTTGTTCCAGGCTGTCTTTATGCTAGACCCCCGCGCTCTGGTTCCAAACTCTCTCTGCATGTTGCGGTCACCCCAGCTTAGCCGGTCAGAAAGCGGTTAGTGTGCAGAAGCTTTAGCCTCGAGACAAGTTCAGAGCTTCATCAAACACTACAGCAGAGCTCATTTTGTGTGCTGGGGCCACCTGTGTTCACACTTTGTGAAGCATTGTCTTAGACACACTCGATGATCGTGTAATACACTGGATGGTCTTGTAACCCAGTGGGTGATCTTGCAACACACTGGATAATCTTGTGACACGCTCGGTAATACACTGGGAAATTTGCTATAAACTAGTTGATCTTGTAAGACAGTGGATGATCTTGTAACAGTGGATGATCTTGTAACACAGTGGATGATCTTGTAACACAGTGGATGATCTTGTAACGAGTGATATCGTGACAACAACGGGTAATCTTTTAATACGCTAGGTAACCTCGTAACACTGTACGAACTTTTAAGACACTGGGGCCATGTATGAGGAATTTAAACCTTGCAGAACAATTGCAGTTAGGTTCCAGACAGATCTTCGAGGACTGTCTCATACGTGTTACTAAATGACGTTTGCAAACATGTCAAATCCTTTATCATCTAGACATACCTGGAGGTTATTCCGGGGATCAACGCCCCCGCGGCCCGGTCCATGACCAGGCCTCCCGATGGATCAGGGCCTGATCAACTAGGCTGTTACTGCTGGCCGCACGCAGTCCGACGTACGAGCCACAGCCCGGCTGATCCGGCACTGACTTTAGGTATCTGTCCAGCTCTCTCTTGAAGGCAGCCAGGGGTTTATTGGCAATTCCCCTAATGCTTGATGGGAGGCTGTTGAACAGTTTTGGGCCCCGGACACTTATGGTGTTTTCTCTTAGTGTACCAATGGCGCCCCCTACTTTTTATTGGGGGCATTTTGCATCGCCTGCCCAGTCTTTTACTTTCGTAGGGAGTGATTTCTGTGTGCAGATTTGGGACCATTCCTTCCAAGATTTTCCAAGTGTAGATTATGATATATCTCTCCCTCCTGCGTTCCAACGAGTACAAGTCAAGTGCTTCCAAGCGTTCCCAGTAGTTAAGGTGCTTGACAGAACTTATACGTGCAGTAAAGGATCTCTGTACACTCTCTAGATCTGCGATTTCACCTGCTTTGAATGGAGATGTTAATGTACAGCAGTATTCCAGCCTAGAGAGAACAAGTGATTTGAAAAGGATCATCATGGGCTTGGCATCTCTCGTTTTGAAAGTTCTCATTATCCATCCTATCATTTTCTTTGCACGTGCGATCGTGGCACTGTTGTGATCCTTGAAAGTGAGATCCTCAGACATTACTACTCCCAGGTCCCAAATTCCAAATTAAAAAAATTTAACTTTAGTGGCAAGCAGCATGAATGAAAAACAATATGCCATGTAGTTGCTATTATGAAAACTATATTTTTTCGCAAAAACAATGTAGAGATTAGTGAATAGCATCATGGAACAGATAGTTTGATTTGAAGATGTATAATACATTACTTTTCATTTTGGCTTGTGAGGAACTGTAATACATAACTAAATGTATTAACAATTTCATAAGATACAAATGTTCAAATTAAAATATGTTGGTTGTATTTTAATTCCCATTTTCTCTTCCTGAGAGTACACACTAGAAAGTGTAGTGATGCTGTCCATTCATTGGCACTTTCCAGTGTTAACATCCATGTATGTACATAACAGTTATTATTATTAGTAGTACTATTGTTATTGTTATTATTATACATTAAATATACATCACGCGTAGCTAAAAGTAACAGAACTCTTGCATTAAAAAAAATATATTAATGAATGTTTAATGTAAGAGCTGTAATGTTGCTAATAAAATGTTTGCAAATAGATGGGTAACGACCTTACTGTTAGCGGAAGTAAATAGACACGTTTGTTGTCTGAAGATTATATATATATATATATATATATATATATATATATATATATATATATATATATATATATATATATATATATATATATATATATATATATATATATATAATGTCGTGCCGAATATGTAAAACTGGTCAATTAGCAAGAACTCATTTAAAATTAAGTCCTTTCTAAAATTTTCTCTTGTACGTTTAAAGATATATTTTTTTCATTAATGTTAATGTAAAAATTTTTAATTTTGCACCAAAAGAATCTTAGAAAACTTACCTAACCTTATTATAACAAGAAAAATTTATTTTAGCCTAACCCAGCTAAATATATTTTAGATTTGTTTGCAATAATTTAATACTAAGCAAACACAGTGAAATATATTTTTTTCGTTAGGTTCAGAATGATTTTGGCGAAATTATTGCATACACAAATTTTCACTTGTCCTATATGGCAAGATGAGCGTTGCTATTTAAGCCAAGATCGCAAGTTCTGCCTATTCGGCACGACATTATATATATATATATATATATATATATATATATATATATATATATATATATACACACACACACACGCACAATAGAAGCAAATGATCTGATCACTTAGTTTTAGAAATTTTAGAAATACATACCTGAGTGTTAGTGGAGTGTTGTGGATCGCATCCTGAGGGCTGGTCAATTGCCTTCCATTGACGAAACTAATTGCCCTAAATGTACATGCTTATCCGCCGAGTCCTAAGCGATGGGTCCTCCTCCCCCATACACACACACCTAGTAATGACCAGCGAAAAGGCGGGGCCAAGAGCTATGAATCGACCCCTGCAATCACAAAAAGGTGAGCACACACACACATATATATATATATATATATATATATATATATATATATATATATATATATATAATTTGTGTGTATTTATACACTTTTTGTATGTATTATATGTACATAAATGTATTTTGTATACTATTAAACAAATTTAATAAAAAATATTTGGGATGCTGGTTCGTTTTATTAACAAATCTCATTATAAAAGAAAAATTATGATGATTTGAGACGTTCATAAACACAGAACACTGCACGACAATTACAAAAATTAACTTCTTTTCCTAGGTTTGATTTATAAAGTGTTCTGACTTCTCCCGTCTGGGTAGCTCAGACGTTGTACACTAGCTCCGTTTATTTGAAAGGTACACAGGGTTGACGCAGAAAAGAGGGGTACCAGAAGCCAGTCCAAAGGGGATAGATGTCGACCGGAGGTCGACATCTAACTTACTATATTATGTTTGGTAGCAGAGCAGGAGATGCACAAATTAACATTAAGATTGACAACACTCTAATTACCAGAAATAATGGGGGAAAATTCCTAGGCTTATACCTTGACAACAACCTGAATTTCAGCACCCATATCCAGCATATAGCCAAAAAAGTATCCAAAACCATACCCCCGGCCGGGATTGAACCCGCGGTCATAGAGTCTCAAAACTCCAGCCCGTCGCGCTAACCACTAGACCAGCTAGCCACAATAAGATTCATCCAACTAGGTATATTTCTACACCATAGGAAGGTTAGCACAGGCACCTCTGTGACCACAAATGCAAGTTTTTACAGACGAATCTCCAGCTAGCGTGGCCGTGACGAACTCTAGCTCAAGTCCCTTCACTGCCGTCAACATGACTTAAGAAATCGTAATGACACGATTGCAAATAAACCATACCCCCGGCCGGGATTGAACCCGCGGTCATAGAGTCTCAAAACTCCAGCCCGTCGCGCTAACCACTAGACCAGCTAGCCACAATAAGATTCATCCAACTAGGTATATTTCTACACCATAGGAAGGTTAGCACAGGCACCTCTGTGACCACAAATGCAAGTTTTTACAGACGAATCTCCAGCTAGCGTGGCCGTGACGAACTCTAGCTCAAGTCCCTTCATGTTGACGGCAGTGAAGGGACTTGAGCTAGAGTTCGTCACGGCCACGCTAGCTGGAGATTCGTCTGTAAAAACTTGCATTTGTGGTCACAGAGGTGCCTGTGCTAACCTTCCTATGGTGTAGAAATATACCTAGTTGGATGAATCTTATTGTGGCTAGCTGGTCTAGTGGTTAGCGCGACGGGCTGGAGTTTTGAGACTCTATGACCGCGGGTTCAATCCCGGCCGGGGGTATGGTTTATTTGCAATCGTGTCATTACGATTTCTTAAGTCATGTTGACGGCAGTGAAGGGACTTGAGCTAGAGTTCGTCACGGCCACGCTAGCTGGAGATTCGTCTGTAAAAACTTGCATTTGTGGTCACAGAGGTGCCTGTGCTAACCTTCCTATGGTGTAGAAATATACCTAGTTGGATGAATCTTATTGTGGCTAGCTGGTCTAGTGGTTAGCGCGACGGGCTGGAGTTTTGAGACTCTATGACCGCGGGTTCAATCCCGGCCGGGGGTATGGTTTATTTGCAATCGTGTCATTACGATTTCTTAAGTCATGTTGACGGCAGTGAAGGGACTTGAGCTAGAGTTCGTCACGGCCACGCTAGCTGGAGATTCGTCTGTAAAAACTTGCATTTGTGGTCACAGAGGTGCCTGTGCTAACCTTCCTATGGTGTAGAAATATACCTAGTTGGATGAATCTTATTGTGGCTAGCTGGTCTAGTGGTTAGCGCGACGGGCTGGAGTTTTGAGACTCTATGACCGCGGGTTCAATCCCGGCCGGGGGTATGGTTTATTTGCAATCGTGTCATTACGATTTCTTAAGTCGTATCCAAAACGGTTGGGATCCTCTCCAAGATACGATACTACGTGCCGCAAAATGCCCTTCTCACACTATACCACTCACTTATTTATCCATACCTCACCTATGCTATTTGTGCTTGGGGATCAGCTGCAGCAACACACCTAAAGCCAATAATAACCCAACAAAAAGCTGCAGTAAGAATAATCACTAAATCCCATCCCTGGCAGCACACCCCCCCACTCTTCAAAGATCTAAACTTACTCCCAGTTCAGTACATCCACACTTACTACTGTGCAATCTGTATCTACAGGGCCTTAAACTCTAATATCAACCTTGACCTAAAACGCTTTCTTGATAGTTGTGACAGAACCCACAGGCATAACACCAGACACAAACATCTCTACGACATTCCCCGTGTCCGACTAAACCTTTACAAAAATTCAATGTATGTCAAAGGCCCTAAAATCTGGAATACCCTACCTGAGAACTCTAGAACTGCAGACACATTCATCACCTTCAAAACTACCATTAGAAAACATCTTATCTCCCTGATACACCCCGTCAACTAACTACACGAATACCACCTGGTGGTTCACACTTACACTCGCTCACTCATTTGACTATAAACAGAAATATTAATCTCAGTCTTAAAATAATGAATCCTGTGATACTCCAATACTGAAACTATATACTGTGCCAAAACAAAAGCATTCACATTGCTAAACTCATAAACTAGTATTTAGTCACTTAGCCATAATACCAACTTACCTCATAATTTGTAATATTTTACAATTAAGAATAAAACTAAGTATGCCCGAAATGCCTAGCCATGCAAAGCGTTCTAGTGGTACACTCTGTAATTACAATTTTACTACATGTAAACCAAACAATAACCAAATTTCTGTAAACTCAGCATTGTAATCCTTATAGAGAATAAACTTTGAATTGAATTGAATTGAAGTAGGAGCAGAGAGAGGCAGATGCCAGACCACAAGAGCCTGCCATCTACCGGCCACTCGCGAAACTAGGCCTAGGCCAGTAGCTAGTGGGAAACAAGTAGGTAGACCTACTGTTTACAAAAGTGACAATCTAAGTCTAGCCTAGGCAAATTAAATATCACATTCCTGTAGTCTTTTCCATCTGGTGGTAGTATACATCCCTAGATCATCTTGTGAGGGTCAGGTGTGCTGCGGCATTCTGACTTGTCAGGGGAATTGCTGGGGACAGATTATTTCGCTTGTAATTGTTCCATCCAACTAGTCTCTTAAGGTCGTCAGCTGGCTAATATTCTATTGTGACCTGTTTTGCGAATATTTTGTGTTCACTCTTTATCATTAAATTGGATCTTGTTGAAATCCTTGCATGGTTGTAAATGTTGTACATAGAAAATTGGTGAAGGATTGTACATAGAAAATTGGTGAAGGAAGAATAGGCATAAATCACAACAAGTTGTCTCTCAGTCTAACTTCTTTTCTTCCCCTGTGATATCTTAACTGTTACTGACCGTTGCATATAGCACAGCCCAATATTGCAAGTCTGCATCAGAATTTGGGTGTGTTTCGATTACACTAGTTATTAATGCATGATATCCAGTCAGTTGTGTGGGTATAGTTGTATTAAACTAGTCACTAGTCATTAGTATATGATATCCTGTTGGTTAGGTTACGAGAGTTATCTCAGTTGAAAGAAAACTTCCATTACACTATATTTTTTCCAACCAGATAAATGGGAATTCCCTTGGTGTGTGACGCGGTCGTGACCCACCTGAAGCAGGCACTAGTTTATGTTAAGATGTCCCATAGCTCGGTTGATAGCTCACTCACCTCACACACTGAGATCCGTGGTTCGATCCCCGGTACGGGGCGTGTTTCCTTAAGACACCTGTCCCTGTTCACCTAACAGTAAACAGGTACCTGGTGGGGTACCTGATGTGGGTAGCATCGTGGGGACAAAACTGATCTAGTATGCCCGAAATGCTCTGCATAACAGGGGGCTTTCTATAGAGCAGCATGTCACTGATGTTAGCTGGGCCTGTATGAGATGTACATGAACTTGTAAAAATAACTATTATTATGCTCTGCTTACACCATCCTTCCAGAAGGTGTTACTTGGTGGGTTAATTGCCACTGATCCAAAGAACTGGAGCTACACTTCCTTTCCTTAAAGCAAACCCTATTACTTCCCATTTTTCAGGCTCTATACAATCCCTACGGGTTTACCGCTTCCCTTTCGACGAAACTTTATACACACACACACACATTATATATATATATATATATATATATATATATTATATATATATATATATATATTATATATATATATATACACGTATATAGAACTAGTTACATGACCTTAAAGTATCATTATCATTCACACTTGCAAAATTACATAAGGTGACCTCACGGGGGGGGGGGAGGTGTTCTTCGGACCGCCTGTGAGTAATCAAGATAATTTATTAACACGGGACGTAAGACACAGGGGCCAGGAGCTGAGTCTCGACCCCTGCAACCACAATTAGGTGAGTACAGGTATGTCACCTTCGAGCACCATCTACCGTATTCTCAAAGGAATGGAGATCTGGTACAACAGAGTATCTCAGATGCACCTTGGCCTGGACCAGCTGCTACTGCTTGCTGTGAGGAGGTGCGACCTGACATAAGGTAGGTCACGCGTCATTCTCGGGGTTGAACCAGAGATTGGTCGTTACTCAAGTGCTTAACAATACCTGCACTGTTACTCCTAACCTGTGACGTTAAATCAAGTTATAATACACATTAATTGAACAAGATTCCGTTTAGTAAGATACTATGACCCCAGATATTATTATATAGTCGGACTTCCATATTTTAGCTATTAATAAGGATGTTGGCAATATGATATTAAGTGATATTTCGGCCCAAAGTAATGTGGAAGGTGACCAAGCGTAACAATATATGAAAAAAATAAATCTTAAACGTATAAGAGAAAATTTTAGAATGGACTTAATTTTAAATGATTTCTTGCTAATTGACCAATTTTACCTATTCGGCACGACATATATAGTCCTCTGAGAGAAATTAGATTAAAAACAATCCAACAGGGATGAATAAGAGACTAATACATCTCTTGGGAGAGGAAAATATAAATTTTGAGGCACATCAAGAAGGGAAGAGAGTCACCTTACTGATCAATATATTAATGTTAAAAGAAATGTAAAGAAAGGGATAACAGAGGCTAAATGCGACTTTGAAATTAAAGGGACAAATGAATTCAAGACGAATCTCCTACGATTCTTTCAAGTTTAGCGAAGAAATATCAGGGAAAAAACAGTCTAGTTGAGGACAGCTTGCTGGCGTACCAAAGAATGTATTTTTTTTAATTTACGTCTTTTCGGTCTTAACAAAGGAGACAAATAATATCCCAGAGTTCATTATTTATAGGGAGGCCTGAAGAAGAAAAATTAATTCACATCACAGCCACCAGAGACATGGTTATCCAAAAGGCAGGCATATTAAAGCAAAATAAGTCTCCGAGTCTTGATGAACCGTTTTCAAGACTACTTAAAGAGTACAAGATGGAACTTAGCGAGCAGCTAACTAGGTTGTTTAATATAACGCTCCAAACAAGTGTTGTGTTGGGGATGTGAAAGATGGATAATGTAATTCATATTTTCAAATCAGGGATAAGTAATTATAATCAAATTACCACCCAATAAGCTCGACGTCAATAGCTGGCAGATTATCAGTTATAACCGATATGATAAGAAGCCACCTTTATTAGCATAACTGTACCGAGTCCCAAAACGGATTCACAAGGGGCCATTCCTGCCGGACAAATTTACTGCCCTTCAGTAAAGCATTTTTATTTCAATAAGGCTTTCGTTAAGAGTACAATAGAGAAGATTATTAAAGAAAATGGCAGCACGTGGTACTGTAGTACAAATTTTATCATGGATTAAGGTATGCATGGCTGGCTAATAAGTAGAAACTTTGCATAAATATGGGGTGAAATCAGATTGGGGACCAGTTACAGGTGGCGTTCCACAAGGGACAGCGTTGGACCCTTTGCTCTTCATAATTTACATAAATGACTTTGAAGAGGGAATAACAAGTGACATGAGCAGATTCGCCAATAAGATATCCATCAAGGGTTGAACATGTATCTTATTCATCAATTTGAAGTTATTGTATACCACTGATCTAATGATACAACTCGATAAGTACACACACACAGTGTGACTCAATCCCCGTAACCACATATAGGTGAGTACACGCACACCTACATCCTCGAGCGCTTGAATCATCATTACCATTCCGTTTCCCTTATTTGCGTCTGCCGGACCACCGCTTCTGACCGGAAGTTGTGATAACACTGTTTGTCTTTGTAGGTTGTCATGTGTTGTAAGGTGTGGAGTACTACGAAAACCTGTCCTTCCCTTGACGCCAGAGACTAACAATTGGGACAGGAAGACGTGCTTATGACAAGATGAAGTAACCACCTTCAGGTTTAATATATTTGCTGATAGTTATCAAGTACACAAAACAGCTCTATGGCAGTACACAAAGCAGCTCTATGACAGTGCACAAAGCAGCTCTATGCCAGTACACAAAGCAGCTCTATGACAGTACACTAAGCAGCTCTATGACAGTACACTAAGCAGCTCTTTGACTACACAAATATGACAGTACAAATATCTCTGAGTGGTAGAGGCAGCGATCTCACAAGTTCAGTTTAATATGTTTATTATGCACCCCATACCCATCCTGTGGGCGGTAGTCAAAAGATTACAGAGGTACATAATGGGTCCAGGGACTGGGCCTCAAAGTTTTGATAGCTGAGCAAGTTACAGAGGTAATGAATTCACAATTTACAAAGGCAATGAACTCACAATTTACAAAGGTAATGAACTCCAGGTAGGTCTAGTCACAATCATTACAAGTTACAAAGGTATTTACAGATTACAGAGGTACACAATGGGTCCAGGGACCGGGCTCCAAAGTTTTGATGGCTGAACTAGGTACAAGGTAATGAACTCACAAGTTACAAAGGTAATGAACTCACAAGTTACAAAGGTAATGAATACTGTAAGAATGGTTACTTACGTTTATACATGGTTGCAATCATGAACAAATTTTAGAGTAATGAGCAATTCACACTTCCACACCCGGTCACAACTGTAGTGAGTTATTGGTGCAAATGTTGATTGCTGAGTCTCTCTCTCTCACACACACACACACACACACACACACACACATACAAATTCATACACACACACACATAAACACACACACACATACACACACACAAACTCATACACACACGCACACACACTCATACACACACACACACACACACTCATACACACACTCACACTCATACACACACACTCATACTCACACACACACACACACACACACACACACACACACACACACTCACACACATACACACAAACACACACACACACACACACACACACACACACACACACACACACACACACACACACACACACACACACACACACACACACACACACATGCACACATGTGGTAATGCTTTATTTACAGCTAGCAAAGTCAGGGTATTTCTCCAGAATGGTCTGTAATATACCACTGTGGATAAAATACTTAGCCATTTCTTGAACACTTCTGAGTGAGTTGTTTCTAAATTCATTAATTTTATCGCACTCCAGTACATAATGACGCAGGGTGTGACAATAATCCATCTGGCAAAGTTTACATTTCGTTTGGTCTACATCTGGTGGTGGTGATTTAACCTGCCAAAGATACTTGTAACCCAGCCGGAGCCGGGCGGTAGTGACATCCAAGAGTCTGCTTATTTTGTTGGATGCACCATAGACATGTGGCTCCTCCTGCATGATAGAATGATGATAGATGGACTCACTGGTGTCAATCTCCCTGAGCCTTAAGTCCATAAAATTCAGCTGAAGTTCTTTTCGTATTATTGTTCTCAAACTACTACCTGACAAGCCAAGATTGTAATCTACTCCCTCTTTGAAAGCATACAGCTTAGCCAATTTATCAGTTCTATCATGCATCTGAAGACCAATGTGAGATGGAATCCACAGCATGTGCACTCTGACTCCACTGTCCACAATCCTACCATACCTGTGTCTGGCTTCTGACACAAGCATGCCACAATTTATGCTTAATGAGTTGAGAGCATTTATGGATGACAGAGAATCAGTTACAATTAAACTGTCAATCTTTGATACATAGATGCATTTCAGTGCAAGGAGTATGGCAAACAGTTCTGTCTGAAGGGTAGAGGCCCAATTATTGATGCGTGCTCCAATTTCTTTAAGAGAGCCATCACTCTGTACGACAACAGCAGCACTACCAGCTGCACCAGTGGATTGGTGAACAGAACCATCAACGTAAATAATTTGCGAGAGTGTGTGCTGTGTGACTAAGTTATCAATACAGCTTAAGGCCTCATGTTTGGCTTCAAGGCGAAGTTTTGGTTGTGATTTAAGAAGTAGTTTGGGGGGAAATGGAGGAATGGTAGTTTGGAATGGGGTAATATTCCATGGAGCGGAGAAGTGCCGCTGTTGCCTTACTTGACATAGATCATGTATCTGATTCATGCGGAGGTCGGTTCCAGTCTTTTCGATCCATCTGGAGGAGTGTTCACCAGTGCTGAGGAAAGTTTGGAGGGCTTCTGTGCAGGGGTTTGAATGAGCTTGCCTGAGCATATTAACCCCAATTAGGATATTTCTTTCAGTAACACGATCTCTGATGCTTGGAATATCAAGTTCTTTTTGCATATTTAAAATTTTGGCAGTACGAGGGCATCCTAGGATGATCCTCATTGCTTCGTTCTGCAGTTTTTCCAGCCCTCCAAGCTTCCAGTCAGACACAAGAGCAAGTAGTGGCGCAGCATAATCAACCAATGATCTAATATAAGCAAGATACATCATTTTCACAATTTTAACATTAGCACCATACCTGGGGTGAAGCCCTGCCACAACTCTAAGTGCTCTTAGTCGTTCTTTGTATTGGCTACAAAGTCTTGTTACAACAGGTCCAAGTAGTGGAACCTCAAAGCCTAGATACCTGTATCTGCTTACATATTCTAGAAGAGACCCATCATGCAATTGGATCTGACGAACTGTGCCTCTCTGTCGAGGAGGACGCCTATTGAGTATCTTTGTTTTATCAGTAGAGATTATCAACCCCAGGTCCTGACACGAGGCTAGTACATGATTAAGAATGTTTTGGGTGTTGGAGAATCCGGTGGTGTGAATCATTATATCATCAGCAAAACTAATCACATAATTATGGGGCTGACTAGGCATAGCATTAAGTAATGCATTAATTAGAATATTGAACAGTGTGGGACTGAGCACACCTCCCTGTGGGGTTCCTAATTCAAAGTCTTTAGTTACACTTCTATGTCCCTGGAACAACACAGACGATTTTCTGTTGGACAGGTAGCCTTTAATCCAGCGGAGAAGCCATCCTCCAACATCCATTCTGGCAAGTTCACTAATTATTACATGTCGGTTGGCTACATCGAAAGCGGATTTAAGGTCAAGGAAGGTAGTGTAGGAGCTGTCAGTGTGCAGGGTGAGAAAGGTGGCTATGCAATGATGCACGCTCCTTCCATGCATGAAACCATGTAACCGGGGAGACAAAAATTGTTTGATTCTGTACATGAGACGATTAAGAATCATTCTCTCAAATGTTTTACACAAGCAGCTAGTAAGAGATATTGGGCGAAATGCATTTTGTTGATTGGGCTTAGGAATTGGAATGATGAGGCTGTTGGTCCAAGATTGAGGGAGCTCCCCAGTTACATAGCTCATGTTATATAATTCAAGTAATGGATTACCTGGTACTCGACACAGCAATCTGAGTATGTTGTAAGTAATACCATCCTCACCAGGCGACGTGGAGTTGCCCTTAGTTAGCGCTGCATCAAGTTCATAATTAGTGAAAGGAATGTTGCAATCATCTGCCCTACTGAGCATAAAGCAAACAAGTCTCTCCCTTGCATCATATTTATCATTTAATTTTGCCTGTGTGGTACTGGGAAGATTGTCATAGCTAGATGTAGCAGCCCAAGCACTGACTAACTCATTCGCCCTATGCAAGGGATGAGGGTGCGCGATCTGCCCAGTTCGTTTACCCTTAATTCTATTTATGTCCCTCCATGCCCGGCTAAGTGGGGTGTGAGCATTAAGACCGTTGACAAATTTTTCCCAGTCGGTTTGCCGCAGCTCTGTCATACGCTCTCTGGCAGCAGCAAGGGCAGTTTGGAAGAGCCTCAGCATTCCAGGGGTACGATGTTTTCTATAGGCTAGGCCTAGTCTGCGAGCAGTACGTTTCAGTGTACGAAGTTTAGAATCATTGTAATAAGTATGGTTTTTGAAGGAGGTATGATTATTACGGAAGTTTGTTGGGTTTAGAGTACCAAGAGGTTGCAGTGGCGGCTCTAAGTAGTTCTGAATACTGCTCACAAGATCATTGTTAAAGGTCTCTACAGAGGAACACTCATAGGAATTATACCAGTCAGTCACATGTGCAACAAAGTCATCATGCTGATCTGTGGGAACATTAAAACGTTTCCGTTTGAATATCCCACCAGGAAGGATAGTATTACCAATATCTAGAGAGGTTAGCCTAGGGAAATGATCAGACGCTATATCTGTTACAATGGAAGACTCACAGCTGGCAGAAGTAATGTTGAAGCCCAGGCACAGATCAAGGACGCCTCCATAGATATGTGTGGGTTCAAGGTCACCTACAATTTGGACATTATCATGACAGTTTAAGAGTGACAACAGTTGATTGCCATTACGATTACCAAACTGTGAGTTTCCAATGCTTTTGTGTCTCGCATTGTAATCGCCAATAATAAGGGTAGGCTCAGAATGAGCACAAGTTGGGAGCTCCAAGTAATTAAATTTATCAGCAGGAGCATACAAGTTAAATATGTTGAGAGCAGAGTTCCCTATATAAATCCTAACACCGTGATATTGTAGCCCCTCTGTTTTCTTGTGTGCAAGAAGTTGATGGGGAAGTGATTTTTTAATATATAGAACACAAGAGTTAGTAGATTTGAGGTTATATGCAACAAATGATGGTAATTTAGGGGGTTGGGATTTTTCAGGGACTCTGCACTCTTGTAGACACACAACATCAATGGGTTCGGTGGTTACTTTATGATGAAGTTCAGGAAGCCTTTTTCTAAGTGATGCAATATTCCAGCTTAATATAGAAAGTTTATACGAGTTTTGATCCATTATAGTAGTCCTGGGATCATCTTGAGTTTCTCAGCATAATGAAAAAATTGTTCATATAAATAGCAGACCTTATCAATGTCAACAGTGCTACCCTTGTCCATGAGTTTTGTAAGTGCACTTCCAGTTGTAAGGCCTCGTGGGAGTCTTCGTAAACCCAGAGCATGACGCTGTTTATGTGTGAATGTATGATAGGTGACACCACCACCACTCACATTCCCTCCTCCACTAACATTACACGCAACACTACAACTGTCATCACCAGCGCCACTACCAACATTGTGTTCATTACATTTGTCAACAGTATTGTATTCAACATTAATGTCTATGTGACTAACCTCATCACACTCTGCACCACCACTTATATTATGCTCATCACTATTACTAACATTATAGACACCACCACTCTCATCACACTCTTCACCACCACTTAAATTATGCTCATCACTATTACTAACATTATAGACACCACCGCTCTCATCACACTCTTCACCACTTAAATTATGTTCATCACTATTACTAACATTATAGACACCATAGCCCTCATCACACTCTTCACCACCACTTATATTACGGTCATCACTATTACTAACATCATTGACACCATAGCCTTCGTTATGATGCTCACTACAGTTATCAACACAAGTATTATATTCGTCATTACTGTGATTAAGAACACCACCACCACCTTGTTCAGCAGCCTTACACTTGCTTTCACAAATTGTGACAATCTTGTTATTGGTACACTCTACACATCTTTCCTTGTGTTGTTCAAGTTGTTGTTTCAGGAGTAACTGTTGTGTTTCCAGTATTTTTATGCGCGACATCAGGTTGTATACCACAGGAGCAAGACTTGGAACATCTGGAGACGTGAAGTCCCGGTCAGCTGAGCTATTTGGCTGACTGTCAGCTGACTCAGCTAGGCTGGTATTGACAGCCGACGTGATGGGGGTCTGTTGACGTGCTCCCCAGGTGAGGTGCTCAACCCCATTGTCTGAGGGCAGGCATGAGCCAGTATTCAGACCCGAGGTACCTGGTAGTCCTGGGGGGCCATTATGAGGGGTACAGGGTGAAGTGCGGTTGGCTGCGATGCGATCAGCCCTCACACTGCAGTCAGCATGAGCTGCTGTGACTCCTGAGGTCTTACAATTGATACATTGTTTAGCAACAGTCTGTTGCTGTTTGATCATAGCATAACACCGTTCAGAAGGATGAGCATTGGCACACACTGCACACCAGTGTGACTTAGATGGGCATTTCCTGGCGATGTGGCCCCAGCGTTGACACTTATAACATCGACGTTGAGGAGGTCTGTACAATGCAATGTAATAGCGTCTGTTGAGGGCTGCACGGGAGTGAATATAGCGTGGCAGAGTCCCCTGGCCAGTCCACTCAGCTAATATCAGACCGTTGGAAAGTCGACGAGGGCTTGCAACTTGCTCTGACGCCAGATATTGAGGATTCAAGTGCTTGTTGACGTTGTAGATGACAATAAGCACTTTAGGTGCCCTTGGTGGGGCAGCTCGGAGTTTGATGTTGGCATATTCGTGAGTGAGAAGTTTGTCTATAAATGCTGAATCATTAGGCACAAAGACGTAGTTATCCTCATCGCGGACAAACTTGATCGTTTTCTCATGATTGTTTACACTAGCTTCGAAAAACCAGTTAAACTTGGTCTCTTGATCAGTGTTGTCAGGGAAATCTAACCTGACAGCTTTGGGAGGGTGTGCGCCCACTGTATTGCTTTCAGCAAGCTTTCTCTGGAAGCCTCGTTCTTTTTTCCGAGCCTGTTTACTAAAATATGTTTCAAATCTGCCTTCACCATCATCTACGTCAACACCATCAGCTATACTCATAGCTGACAGGAGTTTCACACTGGCGATGGGCTAAAGGATACCGGTGAATAGAAGGGACCAGGAAGGGATATTCACCTCGCTAGACACAGGCAATGTGGGTGTAGTGGCCTGCGGGTCGCAGTGCGATTTTCAAGGTCATTCACGGGGCCACAGTCGTCTCGAGAGTTACCAATATTGCACTACTCGTTAATTACTCCAACCCCGCAGCACTTAACACAGCTAGCACACGTGTCTGGGAATGACAGACAAATTTTCACTCTGTGGACAAATAAATCAGCACAAACTTAATATGTTTATAGATGAACCTCTGGCTTGTTACAGTTAAAAAGCTGTTTAGCCTGGATCGGTTAAACTCGCCCTTATCTCATATGTAGATAATGGCGACGAGCTAAGGGATACCGGTGAATAGGAAAGTCGAGGAAGGGACATTCACCTCACTGGACACACGCAGTATGGGTGTAAGTGGCATGCGAGTCTTATAGTGCCATTTTCAAGGTCACCCAGCAGGCCAGACATTCCTCACTCATTTTAAGCCTACGTAGGTACTGATGGTTGCACAATGTCCTAAGTCAGTGAAATCCACTCGTGCAAATAGTTACAACAAATCTGCAGCAATTAACACAACCACTAGGATATTTGCTTGTAGCAGGCAGGTAGGCACACAGGAGACTTCGTAAGGTGAGTGGAGTGCGGCACAGAGGACTGACACGGGCACTCAAGCATTTATGTGGTCTGGCAAAAACCGCCTCTAGACCATAAGTAAATAGAGGCGAATGGCTGAGTTCCAAATCGAGGAGGGAGGGGAGGGAGGCGAGGTGGAGTGAGGGTGTAGCCTCCTACAGCCACTTCAAATCAAGATGTTTGTGTTTCACTAGGTATATCACTAGTCACAGTTCACACATAAGAGTTCCAGCAGCAATTCAGCTGCGCTCCAAGGATATTTGTTGCATGATGAGTTATCAGTCGGGTGAGATAAGCAGTTCTGATATAGAAGGCCTAGGACTTCCCTCTACACACACACGTCCTCTCCCCTCAACCACTCAGGCCTAACTGTTTGGATCTCACAAGTGAATGAAGAGACATGAAATAAAGTAACCATTATATTAAAACGTCAATATAATAAAGTCTTTTGCTGTTTTATGTCTTCTAATCCATTAAAAATGTGACAACTTTGTAATACAGCAGTTTTATTATTATTATTATTATTATTATTATTATTATTATTATTATTATTATAACATAAGAACATAAGGAGGAAACACTGCAGCAGGCCTACTGACTCATGCTAGGCAGGTACATTTCATACCAACCTATGCTCACTCATGTATCCGTCCAACATATATTTAGAGCTACCCAAAGCTCTTGAGTCAGTGACGCTACCTGGGAGTTTGTTCCACTCATCTACAGCTCAATTGCCAAACCAGTACTTCCCAATATTCTCTCTAAACTTAAATTGAATCCATTGTTGCTAGTCCTGTCTTGGCTATATATTTTCAACACGTTATTTATATCCCTCTTATTTGTTCCTGTTTTCCATTTGTACACTTCACTCACATCGTTCCCAATTTTACGCCTTTGCAAAGACAAGAGTGCAAGAGTGCAAGTTCAATGCCTATTTTTCGTAGGAAAGGTTTCCAATACTTGGAATCAACTTCATCCTCCCGTGCATATTTTCGAGCAGATTTACTATGTCCATCCTATAATATGAAGACCAGAAATGATCAGCATAAATTAAATAACGTCTAACCAAGTTGACAAGTTGAGGTATAACTTGAGGACTTCTGTTATTTATACCTCTTGATATGAAGCTATGAATTCTGTTACTTTATTGCGAATACTTATGCATTATTGTCTTAGATTTAAATTTCTGCTAGCCAGAACTCCTTGATGTTTCCCGCAGTCACTTTATCTAAGATCTATATTGTTTAGCTTATAAATGCCATAGTTATTTCCTTTTCCTAGGATTAGAACCTTAAACTTGTCTGAATTAATATTATTATTACATTCACATGGAAGCGCTAAACCCGTTGAAGTCAAATAGAGCCAATGAAAGTAATCACGTTTCATTCCATCAATATTGTATGTCTATTTCCCTGGATCAAGAGCAATTCGCTTCTTAGCACTAAGAGGTCTTTGCCAGCCCAGTGCAGAATAAGATGTTCCGTAGCTGGGTTAGTAGCGCACTCATCTCACACACTGAATGTCCATAGTTCGATCCCCTGTACGGGCGTGTTTTCTTACACCTACTGCCCTTGTTCACCTAACACAAGCAGGTACCTGGGTGTTAGGTGACTGTCGTGGATCGCATCCTGGGACAAAATTAACCTAAGGTGACCAATTATTATTATTATAATCAAGGGGGAAGCGCTAAACCCGGAGGATTATACAGAGCCTGGGGGGGGGATGTGGAAGGCATTCAGGCTTAATTCGGGGAACTGGAGCACAGATCCAATTCCCTAAATCAAGAGCCCCTCACCAACATCAAGGAACCTTCCTTGAGGGGTAAGGTGACCAAAATGCTCTAAATAACCAGAGGCTTTCTATACAGCATGTCATTGTTGTCAGCTGTGGTCTATATTATGTACTTGTAGAAATAAATATTATAATTATAAGTAACGTGGATGAATTACAGTAACAGTGGATCACTAAGCTTTCCCGCTTAAAATTAGATTCAAGTTATTTGAAGTTCCTTGGGAAGTTTATGGTGCAATATTCGATTATCCTTTGTTTATGCGCAGTTTCAGTATTATTATATTCGTGGGAACGCTTAACCAGTAGGGGTTACAGAGCGGAAGGAAGAGTAACTGTAACTGCTTGGATTAAAAGCCAAAATCAAAGTGAAGCTTGCTATGGGGAACACACATAATGGTAAAAGTCTGAAGCCGATCAGAAGATGTATTCGTTAATTATGGCATAAAATCCAACTATTCCAAGTATATTAACTATGAAAATTAGCATATTCACCAAACACGGGATGAACTAAAGTTATATGACTATTAATTAGACGGCTACAGTTAATTATATTAGAGGTTAAATCTCTCTCTCTCTGTATATATATATATATATATATATATATATATATATATATATATATATATATATATATATATATATACAGTTAATTATATTAGAGGTTAAATCTCTCTCTCTCTGTATATATATATATATATATATATATATATATATATATATATATATATATATATATATATATATATATATATATATATATATATATATATATAATATATATATATATATAATATATATATATATATATATATATATATATATATTTTTTTTTTTTTTTTTTTCAACAAGTCGGCCGTCTCCCACCGAGGCAGGGTGACCCAAAAAAAAGAAAGAAAATCCCCAAAAAGAAAATACTTTCATCATCATTCAACACTTTCACCACACTCACACATTATCACTGCTTTTGCAGAGGTGCTCAGAATACAACAGTTTAGAAGCATATATGTATAGAGATACACAACATATCCCTCCAAACTGCCAATATCCCAAACCCCTCCTTTAAAGTGCAGGCATTGTACTTCCCATTTCCAGGACTCAAGTCCGACTATATGAAAATAACCGGTTTCCCTGAATCCCTTCACTAAATATTACCCTGCTCACACTCCAACAGATCGTCAGGTCCCAAGTATCATTCGTCTCCATTCACTCCTATCTAACACGCTCACGCACGCTTGCTGGAAGTCCAAGCCCCTCACCCACAAAACCTCCTTTACCCCCTCTTTCCAACCCTTTCGAGGACGACCCCTACCCCTCTTTCCTTCCCCTATAGATTTATATGCTTTCCATGTCATTCTACTTTGATCCATTCTCTCTAAATGACCAAACCACCTCAACAACCCCTCTTCTGCCCTCTGACTAATGCTTTTATTAACTCCACACCTTCTCCTAATTTCCACACTCCGAATTTTCTGCATAATATTTACACCACACATTGCCCTTAGACAGGACATCTCCACTGCCTCCAACCGTCTCCTCGCTGCTGCATTTACCACCCAAGCTTCACATCCATATAAGAGTGTTGGTACTACTATACTTTCATACATTCCCCTCTTTGCCTCCATAGATAACGTTTTTTGACTCCACATATACCTCAACGCACCACTCACCTTTTTTCCCTCATCAATTCTATGATTAACCTCATCCTTCATAAATCCATCCGCCGACACGTCAACTCCCAAGTATCTGAAAACATTCACTTCTTCCATACTCCTCCTCCCCAATTTGATATCCAATTTTTCTTTATCTAAATCATTTGATACCCTCATCACCTTACTCTTTTCTATGTTCACTTTCAACTTTCTACCTTTACACACATTCTCAAACTCATCCACTAACCTTTGTAATTTTTCTTTAGAATCTCCCATAAGCACAGTATCATCAGCAAAAAGTAACTGTGTCAATTCCCATTTTGAATTTGATTCCCCATAATTTAATCCCACCCCTCTCCCGAACACCCTAGCATTTACTTCTTTTACAACCCCATCTATAAATATATTAAACAACCATGGTGACATTACACATCCCTGTCTAAGACCTACTTTTACCGGGAAGTATTCTCCCTCTCTTCTACACACCCTAACCTGAGCCTCACTATCCTCATAAAAGCTCTTTACAGCATTTAGTAACTTACCACCTATTCCATATACTTGCAACATCTGCCACATTGCTCCTCTATCCACTCTATCATATGCCTTTTCTAAATCCATAAATGCAATAAAAACTTCCCTACCTTTATCTAAATACTGTTCACATATATGTTTCAATGTAAACACTTGATCTACACATCCCCTACCCACTCTGAAGCCTCCTTGCTCGTCCGCAATTCTACATTCTGTCTTACCTCTAATTCTTTCAATTATAACCCTACCGTATACTTTTCCTGGTATACTCAGTAAACTTATTCCTCTATAATTTTTACAATCTCTTTTGTCCCCTTTCCCTTTATATAAAGGGACTATACATGCTCTCCGCCAATCCCTAGGTACCTTCCCCTCTTTCATACATTTATTAAACAAAAGTACCAACCACTCCAACACTATATCCCCCCCTGCTTTTAACATTTCTGTCATGATCCCATCAGTTCCAGCTGCTTTACCCCCTTTCATTCTACGTAATGCCTCACGTACCTCCACCACACTTACATTCTGCTCTTCTTCACTCCTAAAAGATGGTATACCTCCCTGGCCAGTGCATGAAATTACCGCCTCCCTTTCTTCCTTAACATTTAAAAGTTCCTCAAAATATTCTCGCCATCTACCTAATACCTCCCTCTCCCCATCTACTAACTCCCCTACTCTGTTTTTAACTGACAAATCCATACTTTCCCTAGGCTTTCTTAACTTGTTTAACTCACTCCAAAATTTTTTCTTATTTTCATAAAAATTTCTTGACAGTGCCTCTCCCACTCTTTCATCTGCTCTCCTTTTGCACTCTCTCACCACTCTCTTCACCTTTCTTTTACTCTCCATATACTCTGCTCTTCTTATAACACTTCTGCTTTGTAAAAACCTCTCGTAAGCTACCTTTTTCTCTTTTATCACACCCTTTACTTCATCATTCCACCAATCACTCCTCTTTCCTCCTGCCCCCACCCTCCTATAACCACAAACTTCTGCCCCACATTCTAATACTGCATTTTTAAAACTATTCCAACCCTCTTCAACCCCCCCACTACTCATCTTTGCACTAGCCCACCTTTCTGCCAATAGTCGCTTATATCTCGCCCGAACTTCCTCCTCCCTTAGTTTATACACTTTCACCTCCCTCTTACTTGTTGTTGCCACCTTCCTCTTTTCCCATCTACCTCTTACTCTAACTGTAGCTACAACTAAATAATGATCCGATATATCAGTTGCCCCTCTATAAACATATATATATATATATATATATATATATATATATATATATATATATATATATATATATATATATATATATATATATATATATACAGAGAGAGAGAGATTTAACCTCTAATATAATTAACTGTATATATATATATATATATATATATATATATATATATATATATATATATAATATATATATATATATATATATAATATATATATATATATATATATATTTTTATTATTATCACACTGGCCGATTCCCACCAAGGCAGGGTGGCCCGAAAAAGAAAAACTTTCACCATCATTCACTCCATCACTGTCTTGCCAGAAGGGTGCTTTACACTACAGTTTTTAAACTGCAACATTAACACCCCTCCTTCAGAGTGCAGGCACTGTACTTCCCATCTCCAGGACTCAAGTCCGGCCTGCCGGTTTCCCTGAACCCCTTCATAAATGTTACTTTGCTCACACTCCAACAGCACGTCAAGTATTAAAAACCATTTGTCTCCATTCACTCCTATCAAACACGCTCACGCATGCCTGCTGGAAGTCCAAGCCCCTCGCACACAAAACCTCCTTTACCCCCTCTCTCCAACCTTTCCTAGGCCGACCCCTACCCCGCCTTCCTTCCACTACAGACTTATACACTCTTGAAGTCATTCTGTTTCGCTCCATTCTCTCTACATGTCCGAACCACCTCAACAACCCTTCCTCAGCCCTCTGGACAACAGTTTTGGTAATCCCGCACCTTCTCCTAACTTCCAAACTACGAATTATCTGCATTATATTCACATCACACATTGCCCTCAGACATGACATCTCCACTGCCTCCAGCCTTCTCCTCGCTGCAACATTCATCACCCATGCTTCACACCCATATAAGAGTGTTGGTAAAACTATACTCTCATACATTCCCCTCTTTGCCTCCAAGGACAAAGTTCTTTGTCTCCACAGACTCCTAAGTGCACCACTCACTCTTTTCCCCTCATCAATTCTATGATTCACCTCATCTTTCATAGACCCATCCGCTGACACGCCCACTCCCAAATATCTGAATACATTCACCTCCTCCATACTCTCTCCCTCCAATCTGATATTCAATCTTTCATCACCTAATCTTTTTGTTATCCTCATAACCTTACTCTTTCCTGTATTCACCTTTAATTTTCTTCTTTTGCACACCCTACCAAATTCATCCACCAATCTCTGCAACTTCTCTTCAGAATCTCCCAAGAGCACAGTGTCATCAGCAAAGAGCAGCTGTGACAACTCCCACTTTGTGTGTGATTCCTTATCTTTTAACTCCACGCCTCTTGCCAAGACCCTCGCATTTACTTCTCTTACAACCCCATCTATAAATATATTAAACAACCACGGTGACATCACACATCCTTGTCTAAGGCCTACTTTTACTGGGAAAAAATTTCCCTCTTTCCTACATACTCTAACTTGAGCCTCACTGTCCTCGTAAAAACTCTTCAATATATATATATATATATATATATATATATATATATATATATATATATATATATATATATATATATATATATATATATATATATATATATATGTCGTGCCAAATATGTAAAACTGGTCAATTAGCAAGAACTCATTTAAAATTAAGTCCTTTTTAAAATTTTCTCTTATACGTTTAAAGATATATTTTTTTCATTAATGTTGATGTAAAAATTTTTAATTTTGCACCAAAAGGAACTTAAAAAACTTACCTAACCTTATTATAACAAGAACAATTTATTTTAGCCTAACCCAACTAAATATATTTTAGATTTGTTTACAATAATTTAATACTAAACAAACACAGTGAAACATATTTTTTTCGTTAGGTTCAGAATGATTTTGGCGAAATTATTGCATACACAAATTTTCACTTGTCCTATATGGCAAGATGAGCGTTGCTATTTAAGCCAAGATCGCAAGTTCTGCCTATTCGACACGACATATATATATATACATATATATATATATATATATATATATATATATATATATATATATATATATATATATATATATATATATATATATATATATATATATATATATATATATATATATAAGGTTAGATTAGGGTAAAAGCTTAGTTTAGATGCAAAAAAAATTACACATTGGCATATTTTTTTTCTAAATTTAGTTAGCTGTTTCATTCCTTTGAGGAGCCTGAGGAAGTGAATCCTCAATTGTTCCAAATATTTAATTGAAGTTAAATACTTGATCTGAGAGCTTCGTTACGCTGGTTAAAGGATTCGAGGAACATAACAGGTCCAGGAAGCTTGATCCAATATTGGACGTTCATTTCATTACTCCATTGGATACCAAATTCGTTGACTCATTATGTTGTGTCGAAGATAATACCTCAAGCTTACCCTGAGGGAGTGATTATATAGTGTCGAAGCTAATACCTCAAGCTTACACTGAGGGAGTGATTATATAATGTCGAAGCTAATACCTCAAGCTTACCCTGAGGGAGTGATTATATAGTGTCGAAGCTAATACCTCAAGCTTACCCTGAGGGAGTGATTATATAGTGTCGAAGCTAATACCTCATGCTTGCCCCCGAAGCAGTTACCTGTATATATAGACGTATATTACATATGCATATAGATGTAAATTCACCTAACTTGCCTTCACAAAGATGACGTGAAAGTGGACATTACCGAGCAGGATGTTTTTGTGGAAAGCCCCGAGTGTCAGTGTTAGGAGTGTCCAGCGTGAGGTTTACCATTCTCTTCCACCGATACACATTAACTTCATATTTTATTTATTTAGCAGGTGCAAAATTGAATTCTAAATTTAATTACATATGCGGCATCATTTATTTTAATTGTAATTTGAAGACATTAAGTTTATTAGCTTATAGTGAGAGACGTTATACTTGGGCGCGCAGGAGTAAGGTCACCCTGTGTTGAGTTTCATGACGTGAACGGATATAGGTTATGCTTGGGGAAGGATAAAAGACAGAGGACGTTATTCCTTCTTGACACTGTGTGCCTACTCACTGTTCGCTGAGCACCTCTCAGTACACATACACACTCAACATTCAACTAACACAGGAGTGACAACACACAGCTGGAGACCTAAGGAGACACCAAATATACGTATCCTGAAGAAGACATAAACAACACTTGTCACTACTTACTGAATACTGTCCGCCCTGTGATTACTGCTTCTCTTCGTTTCTGCAAGACAACCTTCCTGGTGACGTGAAGTGCTCATCAGTGGTGTAGAGAGCTATGGCTGACCGCTACAGTGACAGATGGCGGGTGTTGGCGCTGATGGTACAGATCTTGCTACTGACACTTATGACCTCAGCCAAAAGAACCGAAAACTGTGATACATTTCCAGCACTTGACAACCCACACAAAGTCGACGTTCACTGCAACTGCATGCAACGACTCTTTCATGTAAGTAAATTATTAAGTCTCCCCCAGAAAGGGGATACCTATTGTTGTTGCGACAATATACATATGTCGTGACAAATAGGTAAAACTGGTCACTTAGCAAGAACTCATTTAAAATTAAGTACTTTCTAAAAAAAATTCCTATGCGTTTAATTTTTTTTTAATTTATGTTAATGTAAAAATTAATAATTTTGTACCAAATTTAGCCTAATCCAACTAAATGTATCTTAGGTAAGTTTACAATAATTTAATAATAAACAAACACAATGAAATATATATTGTTTTTCGTTAGGTTCAGAATGATTTGTGCGAAATTACTGTATACACAAATTTTCGCTTGCCTTATTCGGGAAGAAGAGCGTTGCTATTTAAGCAAAAATCGCAAGTTCTACCTATTCGGCACGACATATATATCTACCTGGAAGGTATTCCGGGGATCAACGCCCCCGCGGCCTGGTCCACAACCAGGCTTCTCGGTGGTCGCATATATAAATTTAAAAGAATTAGAGAAAATTAGGCTAATGCACGTTTTTAATTATATACTTTTAATCTGCTTCGCTCCGGCATATCCTGTATGCGCTACTATAAGTTTCATGAAGATCAAGAGCCCCTCAGTAGTACTATGGTTCCTCCTTCATGGATGAATATGTATTATTATTATAATCAAAAAGAAGCGCTAAACCTACAAGGGTCACGAAGGGAGTGTAGATAAAGTCTACGGACATAGCCAACTTAGTTTCGCCTTATTTGAACTTATTAACATCTTTTGAGGGAGTTAATCTACATCTCCTGGGTCTCTTGAGGGTGTTGATCTAAAGCTCGTGGGCTTCGAAGAGTTGAATTATAACTCTCGGGTTTCTTTACTTTATTATTACAATCATGGGGCGTATTAAACCCCTGGGAAAATGTGAGCTATTCAGGTTCGATCCAAGGGGAGGATACTTTCAATTCCTTGGACCAAAAGCCCCTTACCAGTATGAATGAGCCTCCCTTGAGAGGATCACACTACCAAACTCCAATTTAAACCCACTTTGGAAAAGAAAACTAAAATTTGTATATAACTGTGTAACAGATGACACTGAGGCCCACTGTAGTGTTTCAAAATTTTAAGTGCTGAAAAACTCAAGATTAATAGCATTCTCTCTTCCGCAGACGAACTTGTCAATCTCACAGCTGACCATTAACCAGACGTCGTGTTTCGAAAAGGGATTGGAGCTAAACTGGCCTGACTTGGAGACGATGGTAGCCCCAGACACCCTCCTCCTGGTGGGAGCCCAGGTCTTCTTCGCTAACAATATAGTTGCTAACTGGAACTCCAGCATATCTAGACTCAGCTTTTTCGATTCGACCTTTGACTTGCTGCCAGCTCACGTCTTCAAGGGCATGAAGCTGTTGAAACAGATCAGGATATTCGGAGGGTCAGTTGGTATAATCAAGTCCAATGCTTTCAGCAACCTCGACCAACTCCAACTTGTCGAGATAGCTAACACTAGTATCAGTATGATAGAAAGTCACGCCTTCAGTAACCTGTCATCACTAGAAGACTTAGCTATCGTGTACACCAGTGTAGGAACCATAGAGACAGAAGCAGTTTCTCTCAACAGGGAAACCATTGAAGAAATTAACTGTGCAGACATCAGGGTATCTGCTTCTAACTCAAAAAATGTCATTGATGTTATAGGTCGTCAAATAACATCCACGGCTAATGTTTCCCTCCCAGAGTTTGGAACACGCCTCTACCTCTTCAAGAACAATATTCAGAGCTTGAAAACCCGTGCTCTTGCCACCCATACTCTGGGATTTCTTATTGTTGGTGGAAACCACTTTGAAAATGTAGAATCCTTGGCATTTTCAATGGAACTTTACAACGGGTGTGAGATCAGCGCAGCACTTTTCATTGGCAACACGATCACCAATCTACAAAGACATGCTCTGAGAGGCCTGACGGGAAGCGATGGTGTGCCCTACCAAACCTTCATTGCTCTGAGCAACAACAAATTCCACAAAGTGGAAGAACAAGGTTTCCGACTAAACAAGAACGTTATCATCTACAGTGCTGATGAAAATCATTTCGACTGCACCTGTGATGCATTAGACTGGCTCCAGAGTAACAATGATTCTCAAGAGGAACAAGAACTGGAAAAGGAACTAGTTCTGAAAGCCATATGTCTAGACGGGACCAACCTGGTCTCCTTCGCCACAGCGTGCACAGACCATGGAACCGACACAAAAATAACCCCTGACACGCATCCACCAGTGCCTCCGACACAATCAAGCGGAGTCTCAGGCCACATACAGTCCACCTTCAGCGCCACCTTCAGCATTCTCACCCTAGTCATCAGCAGGTCACTTATCTAAGGCCCTTTGCAATTAATGGGGACGTAAGATTTAATCCAAGGGGGGATAATTCCAATTTCTTGGATCAAGAGTCCTTTCTTAGCTTCAAGGTACACCTTCTGAAGGTCCATCCAAGAGAAATGCAAGTTTGGTCTCCAGTCAAGAGTGAATTGTTACATTCATGGGGAGGGCTAAACCCGTGATTATTATAATAAAACAAAGCTCTAAATCGACAAGGGTCATGCAAGTAAACCCATATGAACCATACAGTTCATGGGGACCGGAAACAGGGTCGATCCAAGGAAAGTAAGGTCAGTTCAAATACCTTGAATAAAGAGCCCTTCACCGGTATCAAGGCACCTCCCGTGAGAGTAGTCAAAGAATGAAAATGCCAAAAACTTGTGTGCTTCACAGCCAAGATATCAAAACACTAGTATAGTGGAACACTAATGAAACCAAACACTGACTAATCATTAGTTTTCACAAATAAAAATTAAAACATTGTTCCATCATCTCTCCAATAAAACAAGAACTAGTATATCCTACAATGTTCCGAATCTCTTAAAATGTATTTCAATATGAAATGTTGATGACTGTCTCACCGTTGCTGTCTTCCCGTCACACAAGACCACCAGGCACTTCTTTCCAACTTGACAGAATCTACTTTGTAGATATATTTATATTTATACCTCTGTTATTTATAGCTACCAAATATTTATATTTGCTAATATAAACCAATAAAACACTAGTTTACCGAGTGTCTATTAAACCCTGAGTGAAAAACTTTTTAGGAATAGCATAATTTTAAATACTCCACGTGTCTATTATTCACTTAAAATGTCAACAAATGATTCGCATTTTTCCTCAAAACTATAAAAAAAATTAGTTTCAAAATATTATACATATATATAATACATATAATATTTTTAAGAGCACACTGTATTATACCCCCTCGGTAACATTATATTCAGGGAAAGAGCTAACATATAGAGGTAAACACCTGAGCCATACGCAAGTGTAGCTTCAACTTCTTGTCTATTACCATTTCCTCAAAAAATGCGCCAAACTCGTTGGTTATCAAGTGCAGTACATCAGAAAAAGTAATTGTCACACAAAATAGATAATGAATCACGTTATGGAACAAAATAGTTACAAAACGGATAACAGTCACACACAAAGGATACTGGTCACACAAAACAAAAGCCAAAAGGCAATTCAGGTCAAAATCTACAAAACATCGGAAGTACATAGAGGCAAAAAGAGCGGAACATCGTCCACAGGGCGCAGTCAACCCAATGAATCCAAAACTCGATCCAGGCCCATACCTACAGAGCAGTAAATATTTATACAATTAAGTCAAAATTATTGGCGATAACTTTATTAAGTCCCATAATGCACAGTTCACATAACAGAATCCACAACTAAGTCCAGGTCAAAACCTACAAAGCAGCAAAAATATATTTTTACAATCAGAATGAAGCACTAAACCCGGAAAATTATGACTCACAAAATCGTAATGACACGATTGCAAACAAACCATACCACGGGTGGGGATAGAACCCGCGATCATAGTCTCAAAACTCCAGACTGTCGCGTTAGCCACTGGACCAGCTAGCCACAATAAGATTCGTCCAACTAGGTATATTTCTACACCATAGAAAGGTTACCATAGGCACCACTGTGATCACAAATGCCAGTTTTTACAGACGAATCTCCAGCTAGCGTGGCCGTGACAAACACTAGCTCAAGTCCCCCTCAAAGCCGTCAACATGACTCACCAAATCGTAATGACACGAGGAATCTTATTGTGGCTAGCTGGTCCAGTGGCTAATCTAATGAGACGGCCTGGAGTTTTGAGACTCTGATCGCAGGTTCTATCCCCGCCTGTGGTAGCCCGTGGTATGGTTTGTTTGCAATCGTGTCATTACGATTTCGTGAGTCATGTTGACAGCTTTGAGGGGACTTGAGCTAGAGTTCGTCATGGCCATGCTAGCTGGAGATTCGTCTGTAAAAACTGGCATTTGTGGTCACAGTGGTGCCTATGCTAACCTTCCTATGGTGTAGAAATATACCTAGTTGGACGAATCTTATTGTGGCTAGCTGGCCCAGTGGCTAACGCGACGATCTGGAGTTTTGAGACTGATCGCGGGTTCTATCCCCGCCTGTGGTATGGTTTTTTTCCGCAAAATTATATAGAGGGAGTGATCATGTCGGAGGATCTCACCTTTAAGGACCATAACATTGTATCAATCGCATCTGCTAGAAAAATGACAGGATGGATAATGAGAACCATCAAAACTAGGGAGGCCAAGCCCATGATGACACTCTTCAGGTCACTTGTTCTATCTAGGCTGGAATATTGCTGCACACTAACAGCACCTTTCAAGGCAGGTGAAATTGCTGACCTAGAAAATGTACAGAGAACCTTCACGGCGTGCATAACGGAGATAAAACACCTCAATTACTGGGAGCGCTTGAGGTTCCTAAACCTGTATTCCCTGGAACGCAGGCGGGAGATACATGATTATATACACCTGGAAAATCCTAGAGGGACTAGTACCGAACTTGCACACGAAAATCACTACGAAAGCAAAAGACTTGGCAGACGATGCAACATCCCCCCAATGAAAAGCAGGGGTGTCACTAGCACGTTAAGAGCCCATACAATAAGTGTCAGGGGCCCGAGACTGTTCAACTGCCTCCCAGCATACATAAGGGGGATTACCAACAGACCCCTGGCAGTCTTCAAGCTGGCACTGGACAAGCACTTAAAGTCGGTTCCTGACCAGCTGGGCTGTGGCTCGTACGTTGGTTTGCGTGCAGCCAGCAGCAACAGCCTGGTTGATCAGGCTCTGATCCACCAGGAGGCCTGGTCATAGACCGGGCCACGGGGGCGTTGACCCCCGGAACTCTCTCCAGGTAAACTCCAGAGGTAATATAGTAGGTCATGACACAAGACCCACAGTCACCTAAACAAACTCAAATCTCGGTACTACGTCAAAACAGAAAAAAAAATCAAGTAGGTGAGAATTGCGAAGGTTCCACAAGGGTTTGTCCACAAAACAGAATCCAAGATTTGGTTCAAGATTGGGTACCACTAGAACCCTTCTATGTATACTGAGAAAATCATCGCCCCCAATTAGGGAGACATCTTATATAACTTTCTAATGTAAAAATTATGCTATTTACTATGGCTGGACACCACTTGTAAGAAGCCATTGTCACGAAATTCTATAAACTGACCAGAAAATTATTGCCTTCCTTGTCGCATAAATATCCGTTGTGCAATCGCAAAAAAAAAAAAAAAAATGCAACTTGTATAATTACTACCAATTCAGAGTCATGTACTTATATATCTGTTATATCTATGTGACTCTGATGGATTAGTCTTATACCCCTTAAATAATATCTTATCATTTCATGTACACTTTTTAAATTACACCAAAGTGGTTGGGCCACTTGCCTTTATATCCCACCTCTCACCCTTTTCCAATATTTCTATCCTTACCCATCCTTCTTCCTTACCCATCTCACCAAAGCTCTGGTCTGAACAAGCAAGGTTCAAGTCAAAATTCACAAAACAGCAAAAAATATAGAGGGGATCACATATCATAATAACATGATTGCAAACAAAGCATTTTCAACAAAACCACGGTCCGGGTGGGATTTGAACCCATGGAGAGTGAAACTCCTGTCCAGTGCATATGCCACTCGGCCAACTAGCTACAATAAGAGTTATCCAACTAGGTATATTTATACACCATAGGGAGGTTAGCATGGGCCACCACTGTGACTCATGCACTATGGGCTCAAACCTTCCCATGTACCGTGGTTAATATAGGGGCAATAGTTGGGCTTGGCCCAAGAGCCACAATCAACAAACAGAATCTAAAATTTCAGTTGGGTCAACAAGCCACAAATCATAAGACATCAGGACAAAGTGAGAGGCTAAAAGCCTCAATTACAATATGTACTTGTGTACGAAATGGTATATAATACCGACAAGATGAGAGTAAGACACATGTGCAACATCTGGGTATCTTTATTGTAGACGTTTCGCCATCCAGTGGCTTTATCAATACAAATTCTAGTTCTACTGTCTTCAAGTTATGTCCTAGAATTTGTATTGATAAAGCCACTGGATGGCGAAACGTCTACAATAAAGATACCCAGATGTTGCACATGTGTCTTACTCTCATCTTGTCGGTATTATATACCATTTCGTACACAACTTGTCAGACACTGCAACATCATGGAATCTTAATTCTGAGGACATGTACATAACCTTCACGACTACGACAACTACTTCTACAACTAACCCATCTCTTTGGGAAGGACCTACTTCCACTGGAGAATCCCGCCTACCAGTGAATATGCCCTCGTCTGCTACACCTGACGTTACTATATAAGCGCCAGGATTCTTTCTTCTGCTTCAGAATCTCCACGACTATGGTGCTGTTCGCACCTACTCCTAGGTTGAGGGACTGATTACCTCATCTTCTGTACATAGTTCTACTGTCTTCAAGTTATGTCCTAGAATTTGTATTGATAAAGCCACTGGATGGCGAAACGTCTACAATAAAGATACCCAGATGTTGCACATGTGTCTTACTCTCACAATATGTACTTGGAAGAGGAAGGGTGGAGGGCAGACTTGATCTAGGATAAGGAGGACAGTGCCACTTGCTCTGATCAAGAGCCCTTCATCAGATATGGAAAGTTTGAGGAAATTAAAAATGTATCGGGGTACATGAAAAATTCTAACCATACAATAGAGGGAAAAAGTAATGTGAAGGACCTGGGAGTGATAATGTCAGAGGATCTCGCCTTCAAAGACCACAACAATGTATTTACTGCATCTGCTAGGAAAATGATAGGATGGATAATGAGAACCTTCACAACTAGGGATGCCAAGCCCATGATGCCTCTCTTCAAATCGCTTGTTCTCTCTAAGCTGGAATACTGCTGTACACTAATGGCCCCCTTCAAGGCTGACGACATTGCTGACCTGGAGAGTGTAAAAAGAACTTTCACGGCACACATAAGTACAATAAGGCACCTAAATTACTGGGAATGTTTGAAGGTCCTTGATCTGTATTCCCTGGAATGCAGGCGAGAGAGATATATGATAATATACACTTGGAAGGTCCTGGAGGGATTGGTACCAAACCTGCGCACGAAAACCACTCCCTATGAAAGCAAAAGACTCGGCAGGTGATGCAACATTCCCCCAATGAAAAGCAGGGCTGCCACGAACACATTGAGAGAGAACACAATAAGTATCTGGGGCCCAAGACTGTTCAACTGCCTCCCGGCATACATAAGGAGGATTACCAAGAGACCCCTGGCTGCCTTCAAGAAGGCACTGGACAGGCACCTGACCAACTGATCAGTGGGTCATACATCAGTTTGTGTGCAGCCAATAATAACAGCCTGGTTGATCAAACCCTGATCCACCATGAGGCCTGGTCTCAGACCGAGCCGTGGGGGCATTTGACCCCTGAAACCCTCTCATGATAGGAGAGGTTATTACCAACAGCCTGGTGACCAGGTCATTCATCTGGAGGCCTGGTTGGAACCAGGCCAAAAGGGCATTCACCCTCGAAACACCCCTGAAGAGACAGGTTATCTGAAGACAACAAATTCAGGGTCACCACCCCCCATGGCCCTGCCCCATTATTATTCACAAACAATTGCCAAACTTGTATAGGTAATACTGTACAGCAAAGTTGGTTTAAGTTTTAAGGGTAGGGGGTTAGTAAAGGTGCAAAATTGTCAATGGGTTAGTTTCTGTTAAAAAGTCATTGATGTCAGTATGCATTAAAGGTGGATCTTTCAGTGAAGCAGTTCAGCTGAGAGCATCAAGGCACTGCAGATGTCAAAGGTGAATTCTTCATGCTCTCTGATAGGACAGTTTAATACATGATGAACTGTCAATCACCTGATAGTCCTCTAGAGGTACTGTGCATCTTTTCATGTGGTATTCATGTGCGATTGATTCAAAATGTGCGAGTGCTGTTTTCCATACCCAGCAGCAATGGGAAGATGGCCAGTAGCCCAATTGCTGTGTGATGAAAAACAATTTATCCTTCATCTTTAACCAACACTTACCAGCAGTTTCAGAGTCTTTGAAACAATACTGGATAACAGTACACACAAAATAAAAGGAATCCTGCTTGACAATGGCAGATCATGAATGGTGGACCAGGCAGCCAAGGCTGCATGTTCATTACTCTGAGAATCAATGCTAGAATAATGAAGAACAGTGAGAAGTGGGAGGTCCTATTTTTAAATAAACTGTAGTACACTTTGAATCTGAAAGAACAATGGACAAGGTGGTGGACATGGTCGCACTATGCATAATCGCTAAAAGTATGGCAAACAACTCTGGAGTGAAAATGCTGGGTAACTCTAATAAATGTCCTTGGATTACTCTGTTTGGATGAGAACGAGGATCATCATCTGCATTACCTCACACCATGACACATATACCAAAAATCATCATCGTATGTTTTTATTAGAAAGTTTATAGAAAATCAAGCCCTTCCTTCCTCAAAGAAAAACTATAGCACCGGCACATTTCATTAAGAATTGCAGGCTAAAGATCTTCCGCACCACTTGACAGAGGCAGACTCCTGCCAGGTAATTCTTCTTCCAGCTAGACAGGTTTCTGAGAATGTCTATAACCTTATTGCTAACAGAAAGACCTACATAACCAGCATGACTTCCAGCACTATTACGACCCTAAACAGAGGAATATGCAATACAGAGAATCTAACATTGGTATTTACACCATCCCATGTGAGGTATGTGAGCAATTAGTATATGAAGGGAAAACATTCAGAAATCTCAATGCAATAATAAACATAACACTTGCTCAAGGGACAGTTTTAACAATGCCTGCACCATACACCTTAACACCCATAACCATCGTAGTTACCACATACAGGTGGGTCCCATTTATACAGTAGGTTAGGTTCCTGGCTACTGCTGAAAGTGAAACATAGCCTTTTGTCACTTTCAAATGCATATAAAAGCCTGATAACATGTTTACACTATCCTATATTAAGTGAGCAATACAGCTAGGCCTAAAAAATGCGTATCCAGTACACACATTACTTACCTGAAAATGTTTTCATTCTTAGCTTATAATGAGTGGTGAATATATTTATTGTAATAAGCTTGAATAAATGAAGAATGCACTGTATACTGAGGCCCTCCTGTAAGTTTTTCAAAGTTTTTCCTACAGAACCCAAGCCCTCCAGAAACACTCGAGTTTTAATATATTGTTAAATATCACTTTAAACTGGTTTATACTGACATTCATAAGAAAGAATGGAGCGAAAAGTAAATCGGATTTGAGTATATTAAAGTCAATATGCACATTTTGAACAAAATCCTATGACTGATCTTCAATTTAAGTGTCTTGTGGCAAGCCAAATGAAAATGAATACCTAGCCAAACAATCAGATTGCACAACACAAAATCAGGTGGACTCGGGGTGGTGGGAGTGAGGAAATGGTAGCAAGAAGATATGTATGTATGCACCTGTACAGTTCAGTCCAGACAAAGATGCTTTTTGGTTGGTGGTGGAGGAAGGATGGCGGGTAAAAGGGAGATGATAGAATTTTTAATTTAATTTTTTTTTTCGGACTGAATCACTGGTTTACATATAACGTTATATTTAATTCAGTTTATGCACGATAAGTCATGGGCACATCCACTGCATAAAATGAGAAAGATCGTAATTTATATTGGCCTAGATTTGTACTGTAATATGAACAATAAATATCTGGAGAGTAAATGTCGAAGAGAATTTGAAAGAACAGGCTTCTCCTCACTTTATGTGGGTTCACAGTATGATAATTTTGCTGTATGTGTAATATTTCATTTCTATCTGTAATTCTGCACAACAAATTCACAGTATGTGATCAGTGTAGTTCACAATGTGTTCAGTCTTATTTTCCACAATAATGTGTTAATACTCAAAGTTCAGGACAGCTGTCATTAAGCACGAGGTCACCTGTACAGTGCCATCAAAATTTTATCAAGAGAAGGCAATAATACTGAGATAAAAGGGAGCAGGATGATGATGTTATACCTAGATTCTAGACATGTTCTTCTTATAATATGTGTAGGTCTAAAACTTGATACATGTATTTTTCCTAATTTACCTCTACCAGCTACCAGACAAACTGCACGGTATTTTTGACTTTCCTTTCCACAAAGACATATATAACATGACTTTTTTATTTAAAACGAATATTTAAGTGCTGTAAGGACAACAAAATATATCTGATGAAACAACATTATTGTTATGACATTTATTTATTATATACTTTACCAAGGTTAATTAAATGGGAGGTATTAACTAGTTGCATCTAATACAAGAAAATCTAGTAACAGAGCAGTTCTTCTAATATACTAGTGCAGGTTAACATACAAGATGTAGTATAACATTTTGAACAATGAATGTATAGTATGCACCATTACATTGAAATGCTGCAAAATGCTTATTATTCAGTGCATAGTTTTTCTCTACACTTGCTTAACTACCTTAACAGGTAATCTCAGACAGTAAATCTCTTTACAAGTTGATTAAATATCGTAAATCAGTTCTGCATTTTTAAATGCAAAAATGTTTGTAATGTTTGCAAACTGCTAGAACTACTATATCATACATATACTCTTTGCATATAAATATCTTAAATAATATGCATTAAAAATTATCTAGACCTGTTTGTCCATAAAGTCTTTGTTCAGGTAGCATGGTGAATTAATATTTCACCATTGTAAAATGTACTATGTTAACATGTCTAAAAACTAATCAAGTAACTCAAACAGAAATGATGCACTACAGTCAAGCCTTGATATAAATAGTCCCTTTATAAGCAACCTCTTTGAAATCAAAATAATGTATTATCCACACCTCTATATACCTGTACATAAAAGTACCTCCTTTAACACAGTTGCTCGTATCCTCAAAAATACAAACTCCATGGCATTTCCTCAGTCTTGATATGCAGCATCAACATATACACAGTATTATATGCACAGGTATTATACACTGTACTAGTACTGACTGTGTAGAAGATAACATTTATCTTAAGCTTTAGCATTAACATTATTGCCTGGAACCATAATCTTTAATTTGTCCCTTTTAAAGTAACCTTTTTGAAACTGGCCCACAATGTTAAAAGAGGTTTGCCAATATGTATTTGCTGTACAGTACTGACCAAGACACACAATGAACTAAGACTTACTATGTTAAAACTCAGAACATGCTATATATTCAGCTTCAACTGAAACAGATGAGCATTCAAGCTTGAATTTTAAAGTTGATATAGAATACAGAATTACCCTTATCTGAAAATGTTAAGTATGGTCATACAATAGATACATGGTAATAAAGGCACTGCTAGTAACACCTGCTGGTTTACCACTTACACAGTAACTGTACACATTCTTCCCAGTGTAAACTATTTTTGACATTCTTGTACAGTATCTCTCCTGTTGCCTTACATACACATTATATGAATATACTGATTCTGAGAACTCATTTTCAGTAATATCTCCAGAAAAAGCAAGCAGAAAATGCCCTACTTGTACAAAAACTAAGTGAAGAGATGTTTTTCTTTATTTAATATTTCATACAGTGGAACCTCAAATATCGAACTTAATCCGTTCCAGGAGTTAGTTCTAAATTCGAAAAGTCTGAAAAGCGAAGCAATATTTCCCATAAGAAATATTGGAAATTAATTTGTTCCAGAAACTCAAAAATATTCACAAAAAATACATTTTAGAGTTTAATTATAGTTTTACATACATGCAACAAATATAGTGTTCAATTATGTATTAATAAATTTAAATAAACACATAAAATAAAATTTTACTTACCTTTATTGAAGATTGGTGATGGCATCTGGAAGATAGGGAGGAGGAGAGAGGGAGTTGGGGTTAGTGTTTGGAAGGAGAATCCCCCTCCATGAGGACTTCAGGTATGAAAGCCCTCTCTGGGGTTACTTCCCTTCTGTCTTTTAATGCCACTAGGACCAGCTTGAGTCACTGGACCCCTGTCTCGCAGAATAACTGTCCACAGTCCTCTGTTTCTGGTGCCTCTAAGATTTCCCTAAAATGGGACATGGTTCTGTCACTGAACTTGTTGCAAAGATGGCTTGTTTCAGCTTGCTCAGGGTGGTACTTCTCCACAAACATTTGGACATCATTCCACTTCTGTATTAATTCCTTCACATCTATGGTGTTCCTCACTTTCTTTACCACAGGGGTACCACTAGCAAGTTTCTTTGGGCCTATTGTAGCTTATTTCACAGTCCCACAAGCACTAAACACAAGTAATTGTAAAATGTTTGAATGAGAGCACAGGTTAGTGTTCACTTAAGCATCAACAAAACCAGACTGGCTCATGGCACCTGCGTGGGAACACAGGCAGAGCGAGCTGCCGGACAGGTCCGGTACCCGGCAGTTCAAAAATAGGGGCGAGTTCGATAATAGGGACAAAGTTGATTCGAAAAAAGGGTTCTATTTTCGAAGAGTTCGATAAGCGATATGTTCGAAATTTGAGGTTCCACTGTACTTTTTACAAAATTGTTAACATTTTAAAAATGTGGAGATGTTTGTGGCATGAAAAATATTAAAACTCTAAATGGAGCCATCTCAATGAATGGGCCTTACTAGAAGAAAACTGTAAATATTATTAGATAATATAAAACCAGCATTAAGTGTTTAATGATATACCAACCACACTATTAAGCTACAATGGAGACAAAGAAACGACGTAGGACCACAGTATGTACTGTAATCTAAAATTCTTCCAGTTTCTTAACAGGGATTTCACACTGAGGATGGTATTCCACCACCATCTAGCTTCAATATCTTCAGTGAATCTACTAAACTGTGAGGTAACTTTCAAAAATTTAATTAATGTACTGATCATATTTACCACTAAAACAAAGCATTTAAAAATTTCACAATTCATGAATACTATTACATTGGTCTGAGGATAATGCAGTCGAGTTCCAGCTACCATAACAGAAATGTACTATTCTTTCAACATTTCTTTTACTGTGACATGCTGACAGCTCCCCCGGCTTCCCACTGCCCAACAGTACTCACATCCCACATTCACACTGTATTATATTTAAGGGGATACACTAAACCCGTAAAGGCAATCAGGCTGAATCCAATTAAGGGGAGGCCAAGTCTGCCAAGTTCAATTCCTTGGTTCAAGAGTGCCTCACCAGCATAAAGGAAGCTCCTTTGCAAGGCCCACATTTACAATCATTTTTCCCCTGGCTCTCAAAAAAAACAAAAAACAAAGCAAATAAAAATAAATCTCAGAAACAAAACCTCCCATTTATAGCACTGTGTCTATGGGAAATAACAGTCTGACTTCTAATAACTTTCACAAAACCAACGAGGTTGTGTGTGGGGGTTGCCTGTAATTAATTATGAATGGAGCAAAGCTTCAGGTAGTCATGAATTTAGTAATTCATGTCAAGGTTGATAAGGTCAATACACTAATGTGGGGCAATAAAATACCTTATGTCAGTTCCCGTTAACAACTAAATTAAAAGGATTATAAACAATTAAAAAAAAAAGTGGTTTCATTTATAAAATAAATTGCAGTATCTTTAAATATATTTAATAGCAAATCTGTCACATATATTTTATTCCTGCTATAACCCCTACTAGTATAAAGTATACATTTTTTTAGTTTAAAATAACACTACTGCTAATGGAATTCCATTTTGTTTACAAACACGCAATCATCTAATTTTTCTTCCTTCACAAAAACTTGTGTGTTAACTGGCTCTGCCATTACAAATACATCACTGACTGCTTGAGGCATTATGAAGGAACAGCTAGGAGAAAAGTTATCACAAAATTTTTTTCCTCTTGGTTTATATGCCTTTTCTCCTTTGTGCACAAACACGTGCCTCTTGAGTTTGGAATTACAGCTGAACCGTTTACCACACTGCTCACACTTGTAGTTTTTTTCTCCACTGTGGATCAGCATGTGACGCTTAAGTTTTGAATTACAATTGAATCGCTTCTCACATACCTCGCACTGGTAATTCCTTTCACCTGTGTGAACAAGCATATGCCTCTTTAACTTGGAATTACAAACGAAGCGTTTACTGCACTCCTCACACTTGTAATCTCTCTCTGCGCAATGTACAAGCATGTGGCTGTTAAGTTCATTTTTGAAAATAAACTGCTTTTCACACTCACTACATTTGTATTTTTTCTCTCCACTGTGAATTAATGCATGTCTGTTCAGGTCACTCTTACGAGTGAATTGTTTCTCACACTCACTGCATTTGTGAGGCTTTTCCCCAGTATGCAAAAATTTATGTACTTTCAGGCTATTACTGTCTCTAAATAATTCTCCACATTCTTCACACTGGAATGTTTTTGATTCACTATGCACAAGCATATGTATTTTCAAGCTTTCCTCTTGAGTGAAAAACTTTCCACATTCTTCACATTCACACCTTTTGTCACTGTTATGTACCAAAAAGTGCCTGTTGAGGTCACTTTTGCGGGTGAATCGTTTGCCACATTCATTGCACAAGTGCTTTTTCTCGCCAGTGTGCATTAGTATATGCCGGTTTAAATCACTTGTACGTGTAAAAAGTTTCCCACATTCATTGCATTTGCATTTTTTTTCACCACTGTGAATTAGATGATGTCTACTTAAATCACTTTTACGTGTGAACTGCTTCCCACACAAATTGCACAAGTTCCTTTTCTCACTACTGTGCAAGAGTGCATGAGCTTGCAAATTTTCTTTCTCTGCAAATAATTCCCCACAATCTCCACACTGAAAATATTCATTACCATTGTGTAAAATTACATGCATGTTGATGTACTGCTTTGCAGCAAATTTCTCCTGTACATTATTCATATTCAATACATAAGTTTTTTCATACTGCTGTGCAAAAAAACACAGGATTCTCTACTTCAACGCCAGTGAGTTTACTTGTTAACAACTGAACCATAGAAATTTAAAAATTCATCTTTATACAGTTTCTATGTAAGATGGTACTTAAATTTAAGCAACATTACACCTTAAGATTTTTTCTATATTACATTATATATCAGAGATTATTTTAAGTTATTATTAAAGTGTCACAATCGCTGCTACATCATATAAGTTTTCAAATTGTGGACACAGTATGCACCCATCTATCCTTCAAATATTCACTTTGACTTGAAAAGTAAGTCTCACCGAAGAACCTGAAATAATGAAAACAGTTACATACAAATACAGTAATAACAAATTTTACAAACAATATATTATATGGTTAAAGAAAGATCAAAATGTAAAGTATTTATTCATGTTTAAATATAACTGAAGTAGAAATTTTATTTGAATTAATTAATGTTTAAACATGAAACTGCACTTAATCTGCTCGTTACTGTCTTCATGTTGCGTTCTGTACAAAGCAATCATAACTTTAACACTTCTCTTCAACTAGTTTTTATAACTCAAATGATTTCAGTACGGGACAAAGGTCAGTCAACTCTGGTGAGGACTGGCTATAGACAGGCAAGTAGGGAGAGGGGTGGCATAAGGGGTGTGTATAATCTCTGCATTGTACAGTACAGAGTTATGTTTATAGAGGAAGAGATTCACCTCCTGGCTCCTAGACTATTACTTTGATTAGCATAACTAACTTCTGGTCTCTTGGGCCTTATCATATGTACTGTGTGTAGAGTTTGCTTCCACCACTGCCTTATCCAAGTCATTTCCCCTTTTCAACCACCCTTCATATACACAGATAGTACTTCCTAACCTCTCAGTTTGATCTTATCTGTACTATTAATTACCCTTAAAATTCCCATTAAGATTTATGTCATAATTGCCTCTCATTTTCTTTCTCTCAAAGTAGTCAATTTCAGTTCTTTCAATTTCTCCTTAAATTACATTCCTGGCAGTTTTGGTACTAGCCTGGCTGCAAACCTGTGGTATGCTCCATGCTGAGGATGCATATTTGCTGACTGGCCTAACAGATGTTGCATACAAGGCTCAGAAGGGTTCTTTATTAAAGTTCCTAAATGCTAATCTGAGGTTAGGTAATCTGGCAAATGCCACTGATATTATGCAGCTTCTGTTTATTTCTGGCAATATGCTTTTTTCTTGTATTCACCCTAGGTCTTTTTCACTCTAGTATTTGCAGCCTCCCTCTGCCATGCTGTACTTAGAGTCTGGTCTGTCCTCACTGCATGAATCCATGCAGTGAGAACCTTGTGTTATAATATCTCATTTTTCCTCCTATCAACCAGCATAGGCATCTTTGATATATACTATGTACTTAGCCTTTCATTATTAACTCATAATTTCAACTACGAAATCCAGTTTGTTTTAAATAGTAGTCAATTGTAATACAGCACATCATAATTTAAATTATTCCATTGTAATATCAAATTCCATTGTTTTAAATAGTACTAAACTGTAATACATCATATTGTAAATTGTTTTAAATTGTTAAATTGTAATACTGTAATCTTTATTAACTAATTCAATAGTGTAATAAGTCTCTACTAGACTTAAGAAAACCATGTAGCATTATCTGATAGAATATACAGTTCTACTGTACTCACTGTAACTCATCTAATGACCATATGAACTATGTATTATTACCTAACTAATCTTAAGTTAATCTCTAAGTTTGCCCAAAATGCTCTGCATACAAAGGGGCTTTTGGCATGTATATCCAACTATTATATTCCTCTGTATAATCATGTAATTTGTCCAAATAAACATCTTTATCTTTATCTCTTCACTGAGCTTTTCTCCGAGCCATATAATTTTCTAAATGTGCACACCACAACACTAGCTACATATCCCAATTTTGACCCAGTATATGTTGTAACAGCTTTTTGAGGCTTTCTTCATTCGAGTACAATGGAAGCTTGATTCACACAAGCTCAAAAAAATGTGAATTAGACAATGCAGGATTGAAAAACTACAGTTTAGATTAGTTAGCGTACATAAACTGATAAAAATGAACAGTATAGTTAACCAAGTCTAGTCATATGTATTAATCAATATTATTAATAATCATTATTATTATTATTATTATACAGGTTTTAAAACCATGCATTAAACTAAAGGAGTCATCCTAACCACAACCAAACTGAAAAACGAATGCAATGTATTTAAAGATTTGCTTATGCTTGGCTGCCAGTCAAACAGCCTCATCCCATTTAATGTACTGCTGCACAGTGATGATTTTCTGTGTACAGTATTCCTTAGAGAGGCTATTTTTATTAATATTTCTCTACTAAAGAAGCTCTAAAGACATAGTCAATCAATGCTGGGATCAGTTGGCATCTGGTAGTGTGTTGTCTGGTTAAGTCTTGGTAAAAGTTAAACTTGCACATATTATTTTTGCAGATATACCATTCACATCCTTAATGAATTATCAGTGTCAGTTCCTGAGCATTCCCTGCAATTATTTATTTTTATTTATATATATAATTATATATATATATATATATATATATATATATATATATATATATATATATATATATATATATATATATATATATATATATATATATATATATATATATATATTAGGTTAGGTTAAGGTAGGTTACACAATTATAAAAGTTACATCTAACCATAAATAAGCAAACTGAAAAACAGGCAAGACACGTTTGTGTAAGAAGAGGCAACATTCATATCTGCACATGTAACAGTTCATACTGTGTTGAGCCCTGCCTGTGGGCTGGGAGGCAGCACTGTTCAAAGCAGCACCAGCAACAGGCATTCCCATTTAAGCTAAGACGACTTCCCAACATATGCCCTGTAGAATGTCATTCCCACACCCCCACCATCACCTGACAGTGATCAGCTCTCCTCACACACCCGCAGAATATCAGGAAGAGGAAAAAATTAACTGAAATGGCACCATCAACCAGTATTAAATTTATGGGGGAGAACTAAACCAAAGAGGTCTTGAGCGCCTGTTGAATCAGTGGCAATGAACTTCAATACAATGGTAGGGTAATTCCAATTCACTGGATCAAGAGCACTTCACCAGCACAGTAACCTCCTAGAGGAAACCTAAACCTTAATGTGCCAGGCGGGTGAGTAGGTGAGGACAAGCATCATGGGGAAAGAATGAGGGTAATATATCACAGATGGTGAGGCAGGAAGAGACATCCACACCACCAAGACTGACGCAGGTGTCCATAAATGATGGGTCCTGCTTGCACTTGTTACTGGTGCATAAAATTCCATCCAAAAATGCCATTCAAGGCTGGAAACCAAAAAGCTACAAACTACGCAACTCAGCCTCGTTAATACTGCTGCACTCACTGCTTATCTTGCCAGTATAAATCAATAGAAGACCCGAGTGATATAAGAGTCACCTTAAGAAGCTGCAAAAAGTGATTGTGAGGAGATACACCCACAACTTCATGTCAACAAACACACATGTCCTGGCCTGACGTAGGGTCACGTGACACCAACCCACCAATCAGCGACCTCCTCAGCCTCCCCTACATTTGTCATGAGATTTCACAAAATAAAATGTAAGTAGGTAAGTTTATTTAGGCACAGGTACACATAAATACAGTTACACAAATTATTATACATAGTAACACATGTGTAAATTATCTAGGATAACCGAAAAAAAAGTCAGACAGGGTGACTTATTTTTACTGGGGTCCATTGTGACTTTTTTGGTGGTGAGAGACATTAGTAAGTAAGTAAGTTTATTCAGGTATACACAAATACAGTACATAGAATTATCATACATAGCAGCATATGTGTAGAGAACCTAGGATAACCCAAAAAAAAAGTCAGACAGAGTGACTTACTTCCATTGGGGTCCTTTTACCTTATTATTATAATATAAAGGTTATAATATTATCTTATTATTCTACAATGAAGATAACATCTTATTATCATACTAAAAAGACTATCTACAATACGAGGGTCATTAAGACTATCTACAATACGAGGGTCATTAAGACTATCTACAATACGAGGGTCATTAAGACTATCTACAATACGAGGGTCATTAAGACTATCTACAATACGAGGGTCATTAAGACTATCTACAATACGAGGGTCATTAAGACTATCTACAATACGAGGGTCATTAAGACTATCTACAATACGAGGGTCATTACTAGGAATAAGGTAAAATTTACACGTATGTTAGCTAAAAAATAGAAAATCATTCCCCTCCCTTTCTGTAGCTACATTCATCAGACACCTTTTGGCACTCTTCTTGAACTGGTTCATGCTATGACTGGCTTTGACTTGTGCGGGCAGTCTGTTCCATTCCTTTATTGCTGTACAATTAAAGGTGTTTGAAGCCTGTCCAATGACTGTGGGTACTACAAAGTTGTGCTCTCTCTCCCCTGGTACTATGATTGCTTTGGTTCCCAACCTTGACAAAATTGACAGCAAGATATTCTGGACACTGTTTGTGAGCAATTTTATAAACATGATTTAGCTTCAGTTGTTTTACTCTGTCTTCAACATTCAGCATATCCAACTGCTGTAATTCATCCTGGCCTACATGTTCTCTTGGTCCCAGCCCCAGGATGAATCTTACGATTTTGTTCTGGGTGATTTGCAGTCTATCTTTCAGTTTTTTTTTGTCAAGGCAGAGTACCATGAAGAGCAAGCGTAATCCATGTGGCATTGTATAAGGGCTAGACATAGGGTCCTGCGAGCCTCAGTAGGTAGACACTGTGCTTGTCTATACAGGAACTTCAGTCTGGCATTCGCTTTCTTTACTACAATGTTCCCTATCAATTCTGACATGCATGGGTCAAAGTTTTCATTCTCAAAATCCCTGGCTGTTAAAAAGTCATCTGGTGTAAGCCATAGTAATGGATCTTACAAGTGGTTTAAAAACACGTGTGAGCAAAAAGTCATTGTATTTGCTCACGTGTCTTATTAAACCGAAAATTATCATAATGAAATTCATAAAACGCATTGTCATTATCATCATATTGTCACTATATATTAGCATTTTATGCATATAACATGAAACCTTTGTAATTCTATTTAGGTAAGCTCATTAATGCCTCTGGTGCCAAAGTTTTAATTGGGCACCAGCTAAAACCGCTGGCAACAGAGGAAAATATACGACGGTTGGGGTAATCTGTCATTATTCTTGATGTGATATATAAAAAAAGAACACTTGTACTTGTGTACAGTTCAGGACATTTATCAAAACAAGCTTCCTAGCCCTCCCCCCCCCCCCCTTTTTTTTTTACCCTTCCCCCGAAAAAGAAATTCTGTCGCCACCACAATGAAGAAATCACTTGCGGCGAAGCGTTTCCTTTATTAAATGTCCTAAACTGTACACAAGAGTCCTTTTTTTCAACGGTTTGTGGGTATCACCATAACATTTAGAACCGTCCCTCAAAGAGGGTTCCTTGATGCTGGTGAGGGGCTCTTGATCTAAAGAATTGGATCTAGGATCCAGTTCCCTGACCTGAGCCTGAATTCCTTCCATCCCCCCTCCACAGGCGCTGTATAATCCCTACGGGTGTAACGCTCCCTACGGTAATAATAATAATTAATAATTAATAATAATAATAATAATAATAATAATAATAATAATAATAATAATAATAATAATAATTTTACTTTGACATGATACATAGTTGTATCAAGGAGTATAATAGTTGAGTGTACATACCAAAAGTCCCTTGTATGCACAGCATTTCGGGCAAACTTAAAATTAACTTAAGATTAATTAGGCTATAACAGATTAAATGGTCATTAGGTGAGTTACAGTGAGTACAGAGATTTGAGTATTAATAAATAATCCTATATGGCTTTAATAGGTCTAGTAGAGAAGTTTAGTAGTGAATAATTACAGCTTTGAATTTTTTTTATAAAAAAATACAGTATTACAATTATTTTATAAAAATTACAGTATTACAATAGAACAATTTAAACAATTTACAATCCGAAGTGCATTTGAATATTTAAAACGATGAAATTTGAACATTACAATTTTGAAGCATTAATAATAATAATTGTGGAAAATTGCATTTATCTGAATGTAACTAATTATGTACATAACAGTAAATGATAACAAAGATAATTATTATTTATCGATGTTACATAGACAAGTAGGAATTTGGGATACCTAGGTCGCAAAAAATGTCCCCCTTCGATACCTACCACTGTCATAACCACAAGTTGCTCTAGATCTATTAATTAAATGAAATATACATACACCAGGAATACTGGTAAATATATAAATTTGTGGACTGTATTTAAAAAATAATAAATGATTATATATATACACAATTACATAACAGAAGGAAAATATATTTTAATATCACTCACCAATTTGACTGGAGATTAATGTATATCATACTCAGAAAACCTCACTCTAACTAAATCTATGAAAATAATGCTGGCCAGAATTATACACAAATCTAGAGAGCTTATCTGAGGTTCCTGGAGCTGTCTTGTCCAGTCGTCTGATATCTCAAGTTATGCAGGAATGCACATCCACCAATTTCGCCTCCTATTTGAGAGGTGTCAACACAATTTTAACCTCTAGAGCACGAAAAATTCTTCCCATTACACCAACATTTGTACAAAATTCAAAAACCAACATGGCGAGTCTCGTCTGCCCAGATGCAGGCTTTCCGTTTTCTATGACATAAATATTATTAAATACAGTATGGCCATCTATTTACATATAAATACTGAATTTCTGGAAAATATATACAGTATTTTCCACACTGCGGCCGGGCGGATTTCGTTGCTAAACGACTCAAATTGCTCATTTGGCAATGGTGGAGGACCTGGGTACATATAGGATCTGGCATCCACACGGCGACATATTACACAAGATTTAATCACCCTTTTTACACTTTGCCGTCCTTGTGGAATCCAGAAAGTTTCCCTAATACAATTTAAGGTATCTTGTACCCCACCATGCATTACAATTTTATGGGTATTTAGAACAATTAAATTTGTTAGATGATGAGTTTTGGGCAGTAAGATAGGGTGTTTAGCATAATCACCCAATTCAGCATTTTGTAACCTACCTCTGCACCTAATTACACTGTTCTCTAAATACAGCCACAATTTCTCTATTATGGAACCTTTCACAATTTTTCTTTCCATCATCAATTTAATCTCATTTCCATAGATTTCCTCCTGTACCCTCTTTATCCAATATTCATGAGGATGTGAAAACTTATATGATATATTCATCTTGTTTAGAAATTTAAACACCAACTTAGTTACATTGATTAGTTTGGGTAAAGAAGAATATCTATTTATATCAATGGCTAAGGGAGGACAAACTATTGGAGCGGTGGTCACAGCAATTTCAACAGGAGCAATATACGCCTTTTGTACAGGCCAATTAGCTTAATTTACCAACCAACTCGGTCCTTTAAACCATGATACAGCATTTACAAATTTAGCATGAGGTAAACCTCGAGACAAGAAATCAGCTGGATTCTCCTCACCAGGTATATGATTAAAGGTTAACATATGCTGACCCAAACTATTATACTTCTCTTGCATCTGATTAATTTCAGCGACTCTGTTTAAAACATACACAATTTTACTGTTTCCATTACGAATCCATTGTAAGGATACCTCATTATCAGACCAAATTACAGTGTCGCTAATATTTATCTCCTGCAACTTATTTCTTATATAATTAGCTAATTTGACACCTACATAAATGGCTGTTAATTCCAACTGAGGTAAGGTACATGATTTAATTGGAGACACTTTAGCCTTAGATATAACAAGAGAAATAACACTATTACATTGAAGATAAGCAACTGCTCCATATGCCAATTTTGAAGCATCACAAAAAATGTGGAGTACATTTTTCCCATTTGGATTGGCCACCTGGCATGGGAGCTCCAACATTGGAATTTTTTCATAATCACCAATTAATTCATCCCACCTGTTAATGAATTCCTCAGGTAGAATTTCATCCCAAGCACATTTAAGTTTCCATGCTTCCTGGATTAATAATTTCCCTCTTATAGTAAGGGGTGACACTAAACCTAGTGGATCAAAACATTTGGAAACTTCAGCAAGCAAAACTCTCTTAGTTAATTTATTGGGCATACTGTAATTATTAGGTTTTAACATTAACAAATCTCTCTCAGTATCCCAAGTTAAACCCAATACATTACTACATTTTTGCACTTCATCTCCAGGGTAATCTTTACTTATTTTGTCCTTCAATTTGGACGAATTACTATTCCATTCTCTCAGGGGCATATTTGCACTTTGCATTATTTTATTAGCCTCTCCATAAGTCATTAACAGTTCCTCTTCAGTTGACGTCACACCCAGGAAATTGTCCACATAAAATTGTTTGCTCATTACTTTACTCAAAGGACTTCCCGTACATTTAAGGTGTGCATTTATCGTCGCTTGAAGTAGGAACGGACTGTATGTAGCACCAAATAATACGCTCCTAAAGCGAAAGGTTTTCAGAGGGCTAAGTGGGTCAATAGGATTCTCAGGCCATAAGAAGCAGGTACAATCCCGGTCAGCCTCTTGTAAACCCACTCTTAGGAAAGCTTTACTTATGTCAGCCGTAAAGGCATAATTCTTTACCCTGAAATTTAATAAGATATCTCCTAATTTTTCCGTCAACGACAGACCTGTCATCAGTCATTTAAACTAGGTACATTTTTGTTACTCCTGGCACTACAATTAAACACAATCCTCAAAGGAGTGGTCTTAGAATCCTTCTTCACTCCGTGATGTGGCAAATAGTGACCATAAATTTTGGCTTGCTCAGGAGGTACCTCTTCTATAAATTTATTAATTAACTGCTCAGCAATTATATCATTATAGGCAGTTAACAATTCTGGTGTCTTACTCAGTTCGTGGAGCTGAGCCTTTAATTGTCCATATGCCATTCTGTAATTAGTGGGCAATTCTGGATGGTTCTGTCTCCACGGAAGTCGCACCCAGTATTGTCCAGATTCAAATTTTACATCTCTCAGGTATTGCTCCTGAGTAAAAGAATCGTCTGGACTTTCTTCATTTACATTTATTCCAATGCTGTCTAATTCCCACAATTTATGCACTGGCTCAACACCATCCTCTATGGAAGAATTATACTGGGGTACGATTTCATGAGTAAGACACACAGTAGTTTCCTCTAGTCATGAATTATTATTATGAGGAATCCTACCATACATTACATGTCCTACTGCAGTCTTCAAAAGGGTGACACCACATTTCTTTACCATACCCTTTACAAAGGAGGCATAATAATCACTACCTATCAAAATATTTCTTGGGCCTACAGAATCATCACTTACCCCAGAAGGTGCTAAATTTACATTATGTGAAAGTCTTTCTGTAGCTTTACTAAGTCCTACTGTAGATATTTTCTCTGGAAGTCTATCTACAATTACTGCATTAACACATTTTTTCTCATTGCCCAACCTGACAGTTACATAAACAGTGTCATACAGTTGAGACCTTTTAAAGTTGTGGGATCTCCCATCTGTACTTTCATACCATCAAGACATTTACGTTTTATGAAAGTACGCTGGGATCCCTGGTCCAATAATGCATTTACATTTTTTGATTTATGCCTTTTATCATCAATTTTTACCTGTAACACAGGTAAGGCTACTTCAGCAAAACCATCATTATTAACATTAGCAGCAATTTTTACATTAGCTACTGTTGTGTTAGGATTGTCAACATTATCATTATTATCAACATTAACACATAGACTCTTACACATGATTATATGGTGTCTTCCTTTAATTTGGCATAACAATCCTTTACATTGTGATTACCCAAACACCTGATACATCTGTCAAGTTCCTCCAATCTTTCAACTTTATCATTCCATGAATTGTATGCATTGCAATTCTTAGAAAAATGAGTACCCTTGCAGAAAAGACAATCTCTCTTTTCTTTGACTGGTTTCCTATTAACTGTGCTACTCTTAGGAGGGTACTTATTCTTCTTACCTTGTGGAGAATCATTATTTCTGATTCCTGCTACTTGATATGCACCTATGCAACTCTTTTTAGGAAATGAATTTTGATTATTAACATTGGGATAATTTTTCCCTTTGTGAAACTTGACAGATACCTCAGAGTTATTATGTGTTGCATCTTTAAAATGAGTTGGTTGGCTGGTCTGCAACTGCACAATTAATTCTTGTAGACCTACCTGGAGGTTACCTGGAGGTTATTCCGGGGATCAACGCCCCCGCGGCCCGGTCCATGACCAAGCCTCCCGATGGATCAGGGCCTGATCAACTAGGCTGTTACTGCTGGCCGCACGCAGTCCAACGTACGAGCCACAGCCCGGCTGATCCGGCACTGACTTTAGGTATCTGTCCAGCTCTCTCTTGAAGGCAGCCAGGGGTTTATTGGCAATTCCCCTAATGCTTGATGGGAGGCTGTTGAACAGTTTTGGGCCCCGGACACTTATGGTGTTTTCTCTTAGTGTACCAATGGCGCCCCTACTTTTTATTGGGGGCATTTTGCATCGCCTGCCCAGTCTTTTACTTTCGTAGGGAGTGATTTCTGTGTGCAGATTTGGGACCATTCCTTCCAAGATTTTCCAAGTGTAGATTATGATATATCTCTCCCTCCTGCGTTCCAACGAGTACAAGTCAAGTGCTTCCAAGCGTTCCCAGTAGTTAAGGTGCTTGACAGAACTTATACGTGCAGTAAAGGATCTCTGTATACTCTCTAGATCTGCAATTTCACCTGCTTTGAATGGAGATGTTAATGTACAGCAGTATTCCAGCCTAGAGAGAACACGTGATTTGAAAAGGATCATCATGGGCTTGGCATCTCTCGTTTTGAAAGTTCTCATTATCCATTCTATCATTTTCTTTGCACGTGCGATCGTGGCACTGTTGTGATCCTTGAAAGTGAGATCCTCAGACATTACTACTCCCAGGTCCCTTACATTATTTTTCCGCTCTATTGTATGGCCGGAGTCAGTAGTATACTCTGTTCTAGTTATTATCTCCTCCAGTTTTCCATAACGGAGTAGTTGGAATTTGTCCTCACTGAACATCATATTGTTTACCGTTGCCCACTGGAAAACTTTGTTTATATCTTCTTGGAGGTTAACCGCATCCTCAGCAGATGACAGCCTCATGCAGATCCTAGTATCATCCGCAAAGGATGATACGGTGCTGTGGTGTATATCTCTGTTTATGTCTGATATGAGGATAAGGAATAAGATGGGGGCGAGTACTGTGCCTTGTGGAACAGAGCTCTTCACTATGGCAGCCTCCGATTTAACTCTGTTGACCACTACTCTTTGTGTTCGATTTGTTAGGAAGTTGAAGATCCATCTCCCCACTTTCCCAGTTATTCCTTTAGCACGTATTTTATGGGCTATTACGCCATGATTGCATTTGTCAAATGCTTTTGCAAAGTCTGTGTATATTACATCTGCATTCTGATTTTCTTCCAGTGCATCCAAGGCCATGTCATAGTGATCCAGTAGTTGTGAGAGGCAGGAGCGACCTGCCCTGAACCCATGTTGCCCTGGATTGTGCAGATTTTGGGAATCCAGGTGATTTGCAATCCTGCTTCTTAGCACTCTTTCAAAGATTTTTATGATGTGGGACGTCAGAGCTATTGGTCTATAGTTCTTAGCTAATGCTTTGCTGCTACCTTTATGGAGTGGGGCTATATCCGTTGTTTTAAGTGACTGTGGAATTTCACCCATGTCCAAGCTCCTCCTCCATAGTGTACTTAGGGCACGCGAGAGGGGTTTCTTGCAGTTCTTAATGAAAACAGAGTTCCATGAGTCTGGGCCCGGGGCTGAGTGCATAGGCATGTTGTCAATGGCTTTTTCGAAATCTATCGGAGTTAGGGTAATGTCGGAAATCTGGCATACATTTATGGAGTTTTGAGGCTCATTCATAAAGAAATCATTTGGGTCGTCGATCCTCAGACCGATTAGTGGTTCACTAAACACAGTCTTATTTCCTCCAGACCAAAATAACCCTTGTGATATTTATTCAAGAGCCATTCAAGTGTTTTACAGCTTAATTTATTCTGTACCATGGCACTCAATAACCAGTCTGATTCCTTCAGATTATATTTATTACTTAAAGTTTTGAGAGTGCTCTCCAGTTTAACTCTAAACTGTTGTAAACCTTTGTAAGTGTGATCTGGAGATTTTAAATTAACAATAATATTCACTAGATCCAACCTACTTTGTTCTATATTACCATAAGTGACTTTCAACAAGTCAACTGCTTCCTTGTAAGAGTCATTTACATTGGGAAAGGCTTGTATGAGTATGTGAGCATCTCCTCTTACCTGTCCTTTGAGGTAAAATAATTTAGTTACACAGGCTAGATCACTCCTATCATTCACAGCTGCTTTAAAAATTTACCAAAATTCCTCCCAATTTTCTCCAGGATTAAACACAGGCAAACACAATTCTGGGAGTTTTGGCAGACATATTATTTGTTGGAGCAGACTGACCAACTGCCTGGTTTACACATTTTAATTTATTCAAGGCCTGACTTTTACAAGAAAGAACTTTTTCCTCTAATTCATAATACTGATTAATCATGAGATCTATTTCAGTCTCATCTACACAGTTTACTAATAAATCTCCTTCATATTTGTTGTAATATAATTTGTATGAATCATATCTATTACCTAAAGCATCTAAATACAATTTTAAATCATCAGTATTCACAGTTTCTTGATTCATTAATTCAAAGCACTTATTATATGCCTTGGTTACATGAACTTTTCTAGCCTGTATTGATGCTTTCTTTACTCTATATTCCATATGTTTGTCTTCTATATTAATTTCCTCATTTTTCAGCCATGATGCAATGTATTAAATTCAACTTAATAACACTGATTATGTACTAAATTATGCACTTTATAAAGGTAAATAATACAACTTACCTTTCAATAAATCCCAGCTACTTGAGCTCAGCAATTACATGTGCAAGAAAATTATATAAATTTTAAATGTACACGAAACATCTAAGGTGGCAAATTGCTTTAATTCCTACTACACATCTGTTGCATCAACACTAGTAAGTAAACTACCAGCTGCATCAAATACCTTTAACACAGACTCTGATAAGTTTCAAACATACTATACCAATAAAGGGGTAACCCCAAACAGTTGTCAACTAGTAAGTGTATCTCATGACTTTATTCAAAAAGAACTAAGCAGGTTAAACCCAACTAAGAGCACAGGCCCTGATAACATCCCAGAACCCCTGCCGATAACATGTGGAGTTCCCCAAGGTAGTATTCTGGGTCCCTTATTATTTTTATGTCTAAGTTCCTAAAAGATGACCCCAATGGAAATAAGTCACTCTGTCTGACTTTTTTGGGTTATCCTAGGTTCCCTACACATATGCTGCTATGTATGATAATTCTATGTAACTGTATTTGTGTTTACCTGAATAAACTTACTTACTTACTTACTTACTTACTTAATACAAACTTGGCTCATCAAAATTAATATTACACAAATTAATAAATCCTTGCCAGAATTTGGCATAGCAAAATTAATATACACATTAATATAATTAGTTACACTTGGCTTATCAATTACACATACATTGATATAAATCTTGGCCAGAATTGGCTTATCATAATTAACATTATACAAATACATTAATATAAATCCTAGCCACTTTGGCTTTGCAAAATTAATATACACATTAATATAATTAGCTATACTTGGCTTATCAATTACACATACACTTATACACATTAATATAATCTTTAGCCACACTTGACTTACCTTATCAAAATTAATATTGTAATTATTATAATCCACTACACATTAAATAAATTTGTGAACTTAACATCCACCTCCTTCTGTCATTTCACATATAATTATTAAGTAATTATCTAATTAATGACTTCACTGATTACCTCCGATTCAAGAAGGACCAACGGGCAAATTAAATGTGGAAAATTGCATTTATCTGAATGTAACTAATTATGTACATAACAGTAAATGATAAAGATAATTATTATTTATCAATGTTACATAGACAAGTGGGAATCTGGGACACCTAGGTCGCAAAAAATGTCCCCCTTCGATACCTACCACTGTCATAACCACAAGTTGCTCTGGATCTATTAATTAAATGAAATATACATACACCAGGAATACTGGTAAATATATAAATTTGTGGACTGTATATTAAAAATAATAAATGGTTATATATATGCACAATTACATAACAGAAGGAAAATATATTTTAATATCACTCACCAATTTGACTGGAGATTAATGTATATCATACTCAGAAAACCTCACTCTAACTAAATCTATGAAAATAATGCTGGCCAGAATTATACACAAATCTAGAGAGCTTATCTGAGGTTCCTGGAGCTGTCTTGTCCAGTCGTCTGATATCTCAAGTTATGCAGGAATGCACATCCACCAATTTCGCCTCCTATTTGAGAGGTGTCAACACAATTTTAACCTCTAGAGCACGAAAAATTCTTCCCATTACACCAACGTTTGTACAAAATTCAAAAACCAAGATGGCGAGTCTCGTCTGCCCAGACGCAGGCTTTCCGTTTTCTATGACATAAATATTATTAAATACAGTATGGCCATCTATTTACACATAAATACTGAATTTCTGGAAAATATATACAGTATTTTCCACAATAATAATAATAATAATAATAATAATAATAATAATAATAATAATAATAATAATAATAATAATAATAATAATAATAAATACATGTAAGTCAGTGACTTTTCTGGGCTATCCAATGTAATATACATATGCTGCTATGTATTATAATTATATAACTGTATTTATGTGTACCTGTACCAGAATAAACTTAGTAATATATCAGGCTGGACTCTAGAAGGAAGACATGGATACAGCTCAGGCAGTAATGACCCTTAACAACAATAACAACAACAATGGAAGAGGAGAAAAAGCATTTTCGAAATAGAGGACCCCATGGTTTAGGCGAGTTGCGTTAATTAATAATATAAGTTGAATGCTGTCAGTGGCCTGTACAAACTTAAGAAGGAGATTAAGTAGTGAATATATTTATTTCGAATGTAGATATACGTAAACTGTACAAACGATATTTTGTATTTTTTTTTTTTTTTTGTAAAAAGATTGTTGGGGTAGTTATAATTTTCTCAGAAAGTCGGATAAGTAAGTTTATTTAGGTACAGGTACATATGAATACAATTATCATACACAGTAACGTCCAAATTACCTAGGATAACCCCCCAAAAATCCAAGTGACTTGTTTCTATGAACAGAGCTGTATAATATAACCTGTATGACCCATACAATTTAGTACTTGTTTTAATATTATAATAATAATGGGTCCAGGAATTGTAGTTCAATTACCTAAGGCTACTTAGACATTATCTGTAGACAATTCCTGGGGTCACTCCTCCCCCCCAGCCCCATCATCATCTAGGCATGTGGTAGTCCATGAACTGTAGCTCAACTCCTTGAACTCGGTATGTAGTAGGGCCATGAACTGCAGCTTAGCTACTTCAGTTAGATATGCAATAGTTTCAAAAACTACAGTTACCTACTTGTAACTACAGGAGCTGAGCTATTTTCATGATGTCCCAAGTTCATTAAAAATGTTCATATCTTTTTTTTTTTTTTACAAGTATCTAATGGTTGTAAATAAGTAAGTTTATTTAGGCACAGGTACACATGAGTATAATTATCATACATAGTGTAAATTACCTAGGATAATCCAAAAAGTAATTCTTCCACCACTATTGTATTTGTAAAGAAAATTTCCCAGATTTCATTTGGCTTAATTTATATCAATGGCCCTGGTGAAAGTCTAAAAATTTATATCTGTTCTTTTATATTGTTTCTTAGTTTTGTGACCTATCATCCAGCATAGGCACCTTTAGTGTTTTCAGTCTCTCATCATAACTAATTTTTTTTTTTAGTTTTTTTGCTCTGATATTTATATTAGTAGCTACCTCAGTAAATTGTAATGAAGCAAACTGTATTTCAACAGGTGATCCTGATGATAAGTCATTACGGAAAGTTGAAATTGAAGTTTGCATACCAAAAAAAATGCGTGATATTGCACGAAGTGAGAAATGTGCAACGGAAGTTGAAGGTAAGGATTATATTTTTCTACAAGTGTCATGCACACACAATCACACCTCATGTAAACAGAAACTAACTTTATATATATATATATATATATATATATATATATATATATATATATATATATATATATATATATATATATATATATATATATATATATATATATATATATATATATATATATATATATATTTATATGTACATATATGTACAGTGATACCTCTCATATCCGAACTATATGGGCTGAGACCAGTTCAGAAACACAGAGTTTCCGAGTACATGAGGGAGAAAAAAAATGTGCATCCATACCATCATATCGCCATCCTAACCCCGTCATATTGCCATCGGCGACGGCAGTGTAGGTTTAAAAAAATGAGTCCAACGTCATCTGGCAGTGGGATCAGACACTGGGCTCTAATAACAGCCGCCTGGATTTCACAGACCACAGGACCATAACTTTTCAAATGGGCTGTGGACAGTGGATGCTCCAAATACTCCAAAAGTGTTTTGACAGCTGCTCTTGCTGCTGAAGTTTTTGGTCTTGGAGGCATTGGGTCATGGTCATTGTTGTCGTCACTTTCAGAATGTTCCGGGTGCAGCACTGAATCTGCAGTCTCTTCATTAGTCAGAGATTGCACAAAAGGGTCATCTTCATCACACACTAACCAGTCCTGCATGTCATCTTCTGTAGATTTTTTTCCTCAGCCTTGGACAACCTGCTTCCATGTGTAACAGTATTTCCCTCTTTTTTTTTTTTGTCTAGAGTAAGCACATTCCTGGCCCTCTTTGGTGCCATACACACTGTAGCTAGGACGAAACACAGCTGTAATAATGCTAAAAGGAAGGCGAAGAGCATGGCTCCTAGTTGCCAACTGGTACACTAAAGTGCATGCAAAGTTTAATTCAGCCTTCTGCCATATCTGAATGGCTGTTCAGATGTTTCGGTAATAATTTTAGAATTTTGGCCTTTCCCAGGGCCTGTTTGGATATATATATATATATATATATATATATATATATATATATATATATATATATATATATATATATATATATATATATATATATATATATATACAGTGGACCCCGGTTCACGATACTAATCCGTTCCTGAGAGCTCATCGTAAACCAAAAATATCGGAAAGCGAATCAATTTTCCCCATAAGAAATAATGGAAATCAAATTAATCTGTGCAAGACACCCAAAAGTATGAAAAAAAAACTTTTACCACATGAAATATTAAGTTTAACGCAATAGAATAGTAATTACAATAACAACAATAACAATAAATAACGAAAGAATAATTGACATTTACCTTTAATGAAGATCTGGTGATGATTGATGGGATGGGAGGAGGGGAGAGTGTGGATGGTGTTAACATTTAGAAGAGGAATCCCCTTCCATTAGGATTTGAGGTAGCAAGTCCTTTTCCGGGGTTACTTCCCTTCTTCTTTTAATGCCACTAGGACCAGCTTGAGTCACTGGACTTCTGTCGCACAACATAACTGGCAGCCTCACCATGCCTAATCACACTATGTATGTCACTACGATTCTTAAATCTTTCAAAGCAACCTTTGCTGGCCTTAAATTCACTCACATCGCCAATAGTTGCAGGCAATTTTTTTACCAAATTGTCATGCAACTGCCTAGCGTTTTCACAAATGATTGCTTGAGAGATGCTATCTCCTGCTATCTGTTTTTCATTTTTTTTTATTTTTATTATCACACCGGCCGATTCCCACCAAGGCAGGGTGGCCCGAAAAAGAAAAACTTTCACCATCATTCACTCCATCACTGTCTTGCCAGAAGGGTGCTTTACACTACAGTTTTTAAACTGCAACATTAACACCCCTCCTTCAGAGTGCAGGCACTGTACTTCCCATCTCCAGGACTCAAGTCCGGCCTGCCGGTTTCCCTGAATCCCTTCATAAATGTTACTTTGCTCACACTCCAACAGCACGTCAAGTATTAAAAACCATTTGTCTCCATTCACTCCTATCAAACACGCTCACGCATGCCTGCTGGAAGTCCAAGCCCCTCGCACACAAAACCTCCTTTACCCCCTCCCTCCAACCCTTCCTAGGCCGACCCCTACCCCGCCTTCCTTCCACTACAGACTGATACACTCTTGAAGTCATTCTGTTTCGCTCCATTCTCTCTACATGTCCGAACCACCTCAACAACCCTTCCTCAGCCCTCTGGACAACAGTTTTGGTAATCCCGCACCTCCTCCTAACTTCCAAACTACGAATTCTCTGCATTATATTCACACCACACATTGCCCTCAGACATGACATCTCCACTGCCTCCAGCCTTCTCCTCGCTGCAACATTCATCACCCACGCTTCACACCCATATAAGAGCGTTGGTAAAACTATACTCTCATACATTCCCCTCTTTGCCTCCAAGGACAAAGTTCTTTGTCTCCACAGACTCCTAAGTGCACCACTCATTCTTTTTCCCTCATCAATTCTATGATTCACCTCATCTTTCATAGACCCATCCGCTGACACGTCCACTCCCAAATATCTGAATACGTTCACCTCCTCCATACTCTCTCCCTCCAATCTGATATTCAATCTTTCATCACCTAATCTTTTTGTTATCCTCATAACCTTACTCTTTCCTGTATTCACCTTTAATTTTCTTCTTTTGCACACCCTACCAAATTCATCCACCAATCTCTGCAACTTCTCTTCAGAATCTCCCAAGAGCACAGTGTCATCAGCAAAGAGCAGCTGTGACAACTCCCACTTTGTGTGTGATTCTTTATCTTTTAACTCCACGCCTCTTGCCAAGACCCTCGCATTTACTTCTCTTACAACCCCATCTATAAATATATTAAACAACCACGGTGACATCACACATCCTTGTCTAAGGCCTACTTTTACTGGGAAAAAATTTCCCTCTTTCCTACATACTCTAACTTGAGCCTCACTATCCTCGTAAAAACTCTTCACTGCTTTCAGTAACCTACCTCCTACACCATACACTTGCAACATCTGCCACATTGCCCCCCTATCCACCCTGTCATACGCCTTTTCCAAATCCATAAATGCCACAAAGACCTCTTTAGCCTTATCTAAATACTGTTCACTTATATGTTTCACTGTAAACACCTGGTCCACACACCCCCTACCTTTCCTAAAGCCTCCTTGTTCATCTGCTATCCTATTCTCCGTCTTACTCTTAATTCTTTCAATTATAACTCTACCATACACTTTACCAGGTACACTCAACAGACTTATCCCCCTATAATTTTTGCACTCTCTTTTATCCCCTTTGCCTTTATACAAAGGAACTATGCATGCTCTCTGCCAATCCCTAGGTACCTTACCCTCTTCCATACATTTATTAAATAATTGCACCAACCACTCCAAAACTATATCCCCACCTGCTTTTAACATTTCTATCTTTATCCCATCAATCCCGGCTGCCTTACCCCCTTTCATTTTACCTACTGCCTCACGAACTTCCCCCACACTCACAACTGGCTCTTCCTCACTCCTACAAGATGTTATTCCTCCTTGCCCTATACACGAAATCACAGCTTCCCTATCTTCATCAACATTTAACAATTCCTCAAAATATTCCTTCCATCTTCCCAATACCTCTAACTCTCCATTTAATAACGCTCCTCTCCTATTTTTAACTGACAAATCCATTTGTTCTCTAGGCTTTCTTAACTTGTTAATCTCACTCCAAAACTTTTTCTTATTTTCAACAAAATTTGTTGATAACATCTCACCCACTCTCTCATTTGCTCTCTTTTTACATTGCTTCACCACTCTCTTAACTTCTCTCTTTTTCTCCATATACTCTTCCCTCCTTGCATCACTTCTACTTTGTAAAAACTTCTCATATGCTAACTTTTTCTCCCTTACTACTCTCTTTACATCATCATTCCACCAATCGCTCCTCTTCCCTCCTGCACCCACTTTCCTGTAACCACAAACTTCTGCTGAACACTCTAACACTACATTTTTAAACCTACCCCATACCTCTTCGACCCCATTGCCTATGCTCTCATTAGCCCATCTATCCTCCAATAGCTGTTTATATCTTACCCTAACTGCCTCCTCTTTTAGTTTATAAACCTTCACCTCTCTCTTCCCTGATGCTTCTATTCTCCTTGTATCCCATCTACCTTTTACTCTCAGTGTAGCTACAACTAGAAAGTGATCTGATATATCTGTGGCCCCTCTATAAACATGTACATCCTGAAGTCTACTCAACAGTCTTTTATCTACCAATACATAATCCAACAAACTACTGTCATTTCTCCCTACATCATATCGTGTATACTTATTTATCCTCTTTTTCTTAAAATATGTATTACCTATAACTAAACCCCTTTCTATACAAAGTTCAATCAAAGGGCTCCCATTATCATTTACACCTGGCACCCCAAACTTACCTACCACACCCTCTCTAAAAGTTTCTCCTACTTTAGCATTCAAGTCCCCTACCACAATTACTCTCTCACTTGGTTCAAAGGCTCCTATACATTCACTTAACATCTCCCAAAATCTCTCTCTCTCCTCTGCATTCCTCTCTTCTCCAGGTGCATACACGCTTATTATGACCCACTTCTCGCATCCAACCTTTACTTTAATCCACATAATTCTTGAATTTACACATTCATATTCTCTTTTCTCCTTCCATAACTGATCATTTAACATTACTGCTACCCCTTCCTTTGCTCTAACTCTCTCAGATACTCCAGATTTAATCCCATTTATTTCCCCCCACTGAAACTCTCCTACCCCCTTCAGCTTTGTTTCGCTTAGGGCCAGGACATCCAACTTCTTTTCATTCATAACATCAGCAATCATCTGTTTCTTGTCATCCGCACTACATCCACGCACATTTAAGCAACCCAGTTTTATAAAGTTTTTCTTCTTCTCTTTTTTAGTAATTGTATACAGGAGAAGGGGTTACTAGCCCATTGCTCCCGGCATTTTAGTCGCCTCATACGACACGCATGGCTTACGGAGGAAAGATTCTTTTCCACTTCCCCATGGACAATAGAAGAAATAAAAAAGAACAAGAGCTATTTAGAAAAAGGAGAAAAACCTAGATGTATGTATATATATATATGCATGTGCGTGTCTGTGAAGTGTGACCAAAGTGTAAGTAGGAGTAGCAAGATATCCCTGTTATCTTAGCGTGTTTATGACAGTTTATAACAGTCTCTCAACATTTTCTAACACTTGCGGTCGCTGTTTCGTAATCACAGTTGCACCTTTTGCAAGAACAGCTTCCTTGATTGCCGTTTTCTTGCTCACTATAGTAGAGATGGTTGATTGGGGTTTACTATACAACCTGACCAGCTCCGACACGCACTCCACTTTCGTACTTTGCAATTATCTCTTTCTTCATTTCAACAGTCATTAGCACCCTTGGTCTCGAAGGGTTGGCACTGGGAGCTTTCTTGGGGCCTATGGTGACTTATTTTGCAAAAACAGGCACCAAAAACAGTGATAATATGGATAATATGGAATGTACCGAATGTATCCTTAGATGCGCGCACACTGGCTGGCTTGTAAACACTGGCACACACGGGGCAGTTCAGGCCACACATGGACACGTCTCGTACAAACCACATCGCACACCGGGTTTTGTATCGGGAAGCGAGGCAAATTTTCTGTGATATAATGCATCGGTTACCGGATTTATCGGATACCGATAGCATCGCGAACCGGGGGTCCACTGTATACATATATATATATATTTTTTTTTCAACAAGTCGGCCGTCTCCCACCGAGGCAGGGTGACCCAAAAAAAGAAAGAAAATCCCCAAAAAGAAAATACTTTCATCATCATTCAACGCTTTCACCACACTCACACATTATCACTGTTTTTGCAGAGGCGCTCAGAATACAACAGTTTAGAAGCATATACGTATAAAGATACACAACATATCCCTCCAAACTGCCAATATCCCAAACCCCTCCTTTAAAGTGCAGGCATTGTACTTCCCATTTCCAGGACTCAAGTCCGACTATATGAAAATAACCGGTTTCCCTGAATCCCTTCACTAAATATTACCCTGCTCACACTCCAACAGATCGTCAGGTCCCAAGTACCATTCGTCTCCATTCACTCCTATCTAACACGCTCACGCACGCATGCTGGAAATCCAAGCCCCTTGCCCACAAAACCTCCTTTACCCCCTCTCTCCAACCCTTTCGAGGATGACCCCTACCCCGCCTTCCTTCCCCTATATATTTATATGCTTTCCATGTCATTCTACTTTGATCCATTCTCTCTAAATGACCAAACCACCTCAACAACCCCTCTTCTGCCCTCTGACTAATACTTTTATTAACTCCACACCTTTTCCTAATTTCCACACTCCAAATTTTCTGCATAATATTTACACCACACATTGCCCTTAGACAGGACATCTCCACTGCCTCCAACCGTCTCCTCACTGCTACATTTACCACCCAAGCTTCACATCCATATAAGATATCCAATTTTTCTTTATCTAAATCATTTGATACCCTCATCACCCTACTCTTTTCTATGTTCACTTTCAACTTTCTACCTTTACACACATTCCCAAACTCATCCACTAACCTTTGCAATTTTTCTTTAGAATCTCCCATAAGCACAGTATCATCAGCAAAAGGTAACTGTGTCAATTTCCATTTTGAATTTGATTCCCCATAATTTAATCCCACCCCTCTCCCGAACACCCTAGCAGTTACTTCTTTTACAACCCCATCTATAAATATATTAAACAACCATGGTGACATTACACATCCCTGTCTAAGACCTACTTTTACCGGGAAGTAGTCTCTCTCTCTTCTACACACCCT